>NC_090733.1:123669447-123679447 GCF_036898095.1 Palaemon carinicauda | reverse complement strand
GATGCTATAAGCCCAGGGGGCCCAACAGGGAAAAAAGCCCAGTGAGGAAAGGAAAAAAGGAAAAATAAAATATTTTAAGAATAGTAACATCAAAATAAATATTTCCTATATAAACAATAAAAACTTTAACAAAACAAGAGGACGAGAAACTAGATAGAACAGTGCGCCCGAGTGTACTCTCAAGCAAGAGAACTCTAACCCAAGAGAGTGGAAGACCATGGTACAGAGGCTATGGCACTAGCCAAGACTAGAGAACAATGGTTTGATTTTGGAGTGTCCTCCTCCTAGAAGAGCTGCTTACCATAGCTAAAGTCTCTTCTACCCTTACCAAGAGGAAAGTGGCCACTGAACAATTACAGTGCAGTAGTTAACCCCTTAGGAGAAGAAGAATTGTTTGGTAATCTCAGTGTTGGCAGGTGTACGAGGACGGACAGAGGAGAATCTGCAAAGAATAGGCCAGAGTATTCGGTGTATGTGTAGGCAAAGGACAAGTGAACTGTAACCAGAGAGAAGAATTCAATGTAGTACTGTCTGGCCAGTCAAAGGACCCCATAACTCTCTAGCAGTAATATTTCAACGGGTGGCTGGTACCCTGGCCAACCTACTAGCATTCAACCTATCATGCCATAACACCTAGACGAAGTTACTCTTACTAACCACAAACCTTCCTATATATCAACGACAATCCTGACACACAACTTGAGGCGTCTCCACAGTAACGAAAACTTCGGGTAATTTACACGCATTCAAAAGCTTAGTTATAATCAATGAATGTTCTTGGACATTCAAATCTGACGTATAACTAATGGTAGGACAACCCTATTCAGTCTAAGATATAAAAAAAATTAAGAGATGTGATCAGTGCTCAGCTATAATAAAAGGCACACAAGATCTTGAAATAAAGGAATAACTAAGACAAACTTTATGCAGATTAATATCAAAGAATGTCACCATGTACAGAGTAATTATAATGAAGAAATTTAATTTGGATCAATTATCAAAGACCATTATACAGATACACCAATCTCCTTCAAAATACACACCAATACTACAGTAGTCCTAACACTGGTCCACTGGCAAGCCAAATCCTACCTCACACTGATAACACAGACGCTTTGGAATCATGAATTAGATATTGGTCAATGGCTATAGTATATTATTACTGTCTTTGTTCCCATCTTGCATATTACTCATGATTAGACTTTACATTAGTCCATTATCTTTTGAAGAAAAAATGTATTCTGTTACTCTTACCGTAAATGAATTCACTGGAACTAAATTGTTTAGAGTTTGATCTACAATGATTTAGTTAGAAGCTCTTCGTCCTTAACTTCCAAATCAAAACACCAAATGTAAAATTCAAACTTAATCAGCTAGATACAAAATTAAAGGAACCCAAGATTGATTCATTTATGGCACATTCACACATGTGGAATGCAATAGAAAATACAGCATTTTTGTTTGAGCTTCCTTGAAAACTCCTTATAGAATTCTTCCCATCCTATGTACATCTTAAGCCAAGTTTAACTTTATAGGAGTAGGCCTATTGTGTAAAACAAATTTAATGTTTATTTTATCATTTCTCTCAGTTCACCTAGATTTAATGTTTATCTTATCACTTTTGAGTCAAATATGATAAATTAGTTAAACCAATTAAATTATTAAGGCCACCATTATCTAATTCTTCATTGATTATTTGACGGCCTTATAACTGAAAATTCTCTCTCTCTCTCTCTCTCTCTCTCTCTCTCTCTCTCTCTCTCCTGTTCGCTGAATGCTTAGGGCTGTAACGCCATCTACTCTACACTTAGTAGGCCCTACGCCTTACAAAGTGTTTTAATTTTAACTATACTAAAGTAATTCAGTTATAAATTAAATCAATCAATCTCTTAAAGAGGACATCATTATTTAAAATAATCGAGGAGAGAATTTCCAGTTATAAGGCCGTTAAATAATCAAGAACTAAGGATATTGGGAGTTAAATGGCAGGACAGGATTAGATATGAAACTATAAGAGAGATTACTCGAGTGCCATATGTGGATGAGATCATAGTGAGGGGTAGATGGAGATGGTTTGGGCATGATCTTCGCACTCCCCAAGAGAGATTAGTTCACCAAACGTTCAGCTGGGCCTCACAAGGCACTAAAAGAGTTGGAAGACCCAGACATACATGACTGAGGACTATTAAGCGTGAAGTAGGAGATGATAAATGGAGAAGTATTGAATTGAAAGCTCAAGATAGAGATGACTGGCGAAATCTAACAGAGATCCTTTGCGTCAATAGGCGTAGGAGATGATGATGATGAACAGATCTAATGAGACTCAATACAGTGAAAATGGTTCAATCACCTATCAAATTAACGCGTATGCTCCAATGCTTATGTATGCATATGTCTTAGCAAATGCAAACAAGATAAGTAAGCTCTTGTGTTCAACCATACTTTCTTCAAACTGCCACACTCCAAGCCCACATCTTTGGAAACAAAAAAGAACGCTATTCATATCAAACATTTTACGTTGCTTCACACAATTAATTTTTAGAGCGAAGACCATGGAAAGTCAGGCAAGAGGTCGTGGACTATAATGACCGTCAAAATCCATCCCGTATGTAATTATATATTTTCCATGAGACTTACTTTTATTTGTATCCGAACGTCTACATCCCCGAAATTACTATGAAATAGTGATCTTAAACTGGCTGATGGTAGCTCCAAGTAACTGACATTTTTGGAAGACCTTAATGTCCTCCTCGCGTTTTTACTTTTAAATTTTAATCGGTCCTACTTCAAACGAAAAATTTTCAGTCATATTGCAGAATTTACTTACTGTTTCAAGAGGAAACTGAAGGCTTTCTTATTTCATTTGTCCTTTAACAGTGACGATTTAACAGCAAATGAACAATACGCAATAAGAAAGGTTAAATACTCTGAACGAACAAGGTAAAACGACAGTGGAGGTCCTGTAGAGAGTGGGGTTCCCCTGCTGTATGGGACCGGAAAAGCAGCCATCAAAGTAAAAAGTAAAGTAACACCTTCCATCCTTGGACGTTAAAAACGTCATAACATGCATAGTAAAAATTACTGGGACGTTTTTTGACGTCATTTACAAATAAATACACAAATATAAACCATATGGAAGTTTTAATAATTATGTCTCCTACAAAATATGGTCTTATGTTATACCTAAAGATTAAATAGCAAAGGCCGGAGTCTCCTCGTTAGGGCCAGGTAATCTACAACCAATATTCTGTGGATAATGTCTACAACAACAACTTGAAGAATTAGCAGGCTGTCAAACAGTAATATCATTAAAACTTAAACCAAACGAACCAACCACTGTGGAACCTGCACATTTGTTCATCTTCAAGTATCTGAAATATGGCATAGCTCGTTCTAATTGTCAATCCTGCATTGGAAAATCTCGAACTTTGTACAAATAAAAAATAAAAAAGGTTGCTTTGCTGGGCAACCAGTTAAGCTCAATCAGTCAATGGATTATCCTATCTGGGGTAAATCCTTCCTTACTAATTTTGTTCCCCTTTTTATTTTGCAACTTTCCAAACTGTACTTCGAGCTAAGTAAGATATAGCAGCATTATTTACTCCTAGTAATAACACGATTAATCACAATTATCCTCAACTGAACATTAATCCAAATTTTTCTTTACAGACGCAATGTTTCTATTATTATTATTATTATTATTATTATTATTATTAACTAATTTACAACCCTTGTCAGAAAAGCAGGATGCTATAAGCCCAGAGATTCCAACAGGGAAAATAGCCCAGTGAGGAAAGGAAAAAAGGAATATAGAATTTTTTAAAAAGAGTAACAACACTAAAATGAATATCTCCTTTATAAAATCTTAAAAATTTTAACAAAACAATCTGAAGAAAAATAAGATAGAATAGTGTGCTCGAGTGTACCCTCAAGCAAGAGAACTCTAACCCAAGACAGTGGAAGACCATGATACAGAGGTTATGGCACTACCCAAGACTAGAGAACAATGGTTTGATTTTGGAGTGTTCTAAGAAGATATATTTAGTGAATCATACAAACTAGTGTTTATCTGGACCAAATTGTCCCCAATAAGCATTGGAATGTAACTAAGTTTTTTTTTTCTTCATTTATTTTTCTTCCTCAACACCACAAATAAAGTTTAATTTAGAAGTAGTTTAATTAGAATAATGAATTCACTTATAAAGTCGAAACTGGGAGTGCTGGCCAGCAAATTGGCTGTTTCTGACTGAGCTGAGTTAAGATCCATTATTCTTTCGATAACCCTTGTAAATAAACTACATTCCGATTGCTTTAATATGAGACGAAGATAAAGTTTAGCAAAACAGCTCCGCCACACACTGTCAAATGCTTCGAGATATAAAAGTACAATTGGTTTAAGAACAAACAAAGTCCAGTGCATTTCTCTCTCTCTCTCTCTCTCTCTCTCTCTCTCTCTCTCTCATTTATAAATACCTGTTTGCCAATTAGTGAAGTTTCGCACCACTTACTATGTGCAAGTACTCTCTATTTTGAATACGTTAAATGAATTAAACTAGGGTTGAAATAGATTAGCCTCTTAATGGGGTAAGCAAAACATTCAATAACCATCTCAGAGAGAGAGAGAGAGAGAGAGAGAGAGAGAGAGAGAGAGAGTTATGTAAAATAAATCTATACTAAAGTTCCTATTTGAATGTACTTCCAGATTATGAAATGAGAAAGAACCCGATTGAAATAAAAGGTTCCACATGAAGGTTTAGAGGGCAGTGATTGCCTCACATACGGAGCACTGTAGGCATCACTGTCTTACAGCTTGTTTTGCTGTTTATTTTTTTCTTTACCTTGATTCCGTAATGAACCTTCACACGCTCCGTGCTTCTGTTAAACGTAAAGTTCCACGAGTCCCAGTTAATAATAAAGAAGTTAGTCGAAGCCTTTGTATCCACAGTTAACACATTCTGTACTCTCAGTAAGGACATATACGATATCAAAATCACAACAATTATTATAATTGAAAGAATTATCATTGGCCAATTGGTTCACAGTTTTATACTTGACGTGAATACAATTCCGCTATTAGTATTAAATGCTCATCTCTTTGATTAGATTAATTACTTGTGTGTTTAGCCATTTTCATAGTGGCTTAAATCATATATATGAGAGAGAGAGAGAGAGAGAGAGAGAGAGAGAGAGAGAGATTCATAGTGGCTTAAATCATATATGAGAGAGAGAGAGAGAGAGAGAGAGAGAGAGAGAGAGATTCATAGTTGCTTAAATCATATATGAGAGAGAGAGAGAGAGAGAGAGAGAGAGAGAGATATTCATAGTTGCTTAAATCATATATGAGAGAGATAGAGAGAGAGAGAGAGAGATTCATAGTTGCCTAAATCATATATGAGAGAGAGAGAGAGAGAGAGAGAGAGAGAGAGAGAGAGAGAGAATCACGACCATAAACAATAATTCCTAATACCAAACACATGATATGCACAAGCAACTCCTGGTGATGATAATTAGCAATTTCTGCAATATCATAACAACTGACAATTAGTTTCTACTGAGCCTAAAATTGCAAAGTCTACATAACACGAGAATTGTTGAAATCTACGTCACCAACCAGTCAGTATTGGTTCCATTAAACCAAAATCCTTTAATATGACATTAAGGTCTAAAACTATAGGATATTTAATATATCAACATTAAATTGTTTCAAAATCCTCTTTCGTCCTTCCCAGGGGCAGCTATTATTGACCGAGTTATTCAAAATACAGACTTTGGTATTAATAATTTGAAATATAGTCTTACCTGTAGGCTATACACTTTTGGATTTATGAATCTTGACTATATTTCCTGGCGTTGGGCCCTGTCTGGCCATTCACCAGCGCTCTGTATGAGATGCAGCCTGGAAAAAACGAAAAATACATAATAAGGATCAAATACAAAACTGATAACCAAATGTAGCATTTCCCATTGAATAATAACCCACTTAATGCAACTAGGAAAGTAGGACGACTTATGATAGATTTGGCAGTTGTAACTGACTACAAAATATGATTAAGTCTCCGTTATTAAAGTGTGTATATGAGAAATAAACCTTACTAATCAAGTAGGTCAAGTATTTAAGTGGGAAGAGACTAGTTTTGTTAAAGTTTTTGTAGTTTATTTAGGAAATATTTATCTTAATGTTGTTACTATTCTTAAAATATTTTATTTTTCCTTTTTTCCTTTCTTCACTGGGGTATTTTCCCCTGTTGGGGCCCCTGGGCTTATAGCATCCTGCTTTTCCAACTAGGGTTGTAGCTTAGCAAATAATAATAATAATAATAATAATACCACCACTCAACAACCTGAGATTCTCCTGAATAAATATGTCTTCAGTACTCTTATTAAGCTAATATACTGATACATGTATAAAAGAGATTGATGTACAATCAAATTCAAAAGTCTCCCGACATACAGTCAAGTGTTCCTAACGCATTCTCTACATAAGGTTGGTAATGGTTTGGGACTGTCAGACACTTACGGAATATGACTGCACAGCAGGCAATAAGGCCCAGTCAAGAAGCTCCTATACCACTTAACATCAAATGAATTACTGAAATCTGAGGAAGTCTGGCTGTGAAGCAAATGATGGCAGGTGGTCTTCAAGTTCATAAAATGAAGAATTCGTAGGAATATCACCAAACAATCTTTTATTACCCCGAAGTGAAAGACCTTGGCAAGTCTTCTTAGTGCAGAATAGAATTGATATTTAATAAGTTCGCTTAATCTGTGTTACGGAAATACAGGGATTAGAAATGTGCTTTCCATGACATTAGAATTTTCCTGAGAGAGAGAGAGAGAGAGAGAGAGAGAGAGAGAGAGAGAGAGAGAGAGTTAACCATACATCCAACCTTTAAACAGAGAAAATTGATAATTGAAATATATAATGTATTATTTCAAATATTCAATATTTGCTAAAAAGGAAATCATAGCACCAGTAGAATAAAATTGACTGCTAAAAACTTTATTAATTTTATGTGTGGAAATGTATTCGTCTTTTATAATAATGAATAGACTGTCAATTATCAATTGTTGGACTGCCACGGTTGAATTGATTGACTGAGATTTCTCTGGCATCGTAACAGTCTCAAATGTACATTAGATGTAACGAGAACTCGGGGGATAAATAGTGGCTTAATATTTCTTAAGATGACTTCGTACAATTCTACTTAAATTATCGTTTTCAAATGTTGCTGTCTAATCGTAATCATGAACATGGCTGATTTCAAGAGCAAGCGTTTATGGCGTTGCATTTTAAATGGTTCCGTTTGCATAACGTTTATTTACATATTGTCCTCATTGACCAAACTATTTACCCCAAAAATATGAAAAGTAGGATATTTGGATATATAGAAAATACGCTGTGTAATACTAAGAGCGTTACACCCCTACTCTGAGCGGCCAGTTAAAAGACACTCCCAACCTCACCCCAAGTGTGCCCAAAGGGGGAGGTGAAGGGGTGATTAATATAGCTCTTTGAAAGGTCATAGGTCACACTGGCCCACATTGACCTTGACATCAATAGTGGAAATCTTTGATGGACAAAAAGGTCATTCTAACAGAGCTAAGGTCATTTACTCAGTAACCTCCTGACCTTAATTACTACTTCAGTACAGGCAGACACTTCGGCCTTTCTGGAACAGTAAATCCTGCCTCTGTTGAATAATTTAACTTTGTTTGTTATTATACTCTTACATTAACCAAGGGAATTAGCAAATTGAACACCAATTAGACTAAACGAAATTAGAAGGAAATGTACGAAATAATTAAAGTACAGACGACGTTAGTTGACCTTATCAGTGAATTAAAAGAGGTTTATGTGAATATTAAAGAAGTAGAGAGACGCTCAGCAGAGAGCAGACCTCCGCCGCGGCAGCTTATTTCTCGACCTTTTGCTCGACTTAAGAGTCCTTGACCTTTGGTCTTAACATGTATTAACTGGCGTGGATTTTCATTCACTCAAATATGAACCAAGTTTGAAGTCTCTGTGAGAAAGATTTGTAAACTTATGGCTGATTACGTGAATTGGACATTTTGCTTGACCTTTGACCTTGACCTTCCAAAATTTAATTATTTAAAGCTTTTTACATAACAGTTACTCCCTGGAAGTTTCATTAACCTACAATTAAAATTGTGCCAGTAAGCTGCTCACACAAACGGGTAAAACATAACCTTCCAACATCGTTGGCGAAGGTAATAAATTAAATAAAAAAAAATAATAAGGTGTCTATCTTCCGCACATTTCCATCTGACGATTTTAAAAATCAAGACATTTAAATGAACCTAAATCTGAGGTTTCATCAATTTAAATTGTACAGAAAAACCGGATTTTTAAAGTAAATTTTGCCAGTTTCCATTATATATGTAGTTACTCGTAATTACTCAAGTCGAGTCTGTTAGTCGCTAACTTTAGAACTCGATTTTAACCAACAGGTTTTTAACGAATACGAGAACATAGGAGAACAAATCGAGATAGTTGAAAAAAAAAAAAAACTAAAATTGCCTCTGAAAACATTTTCAAACGAGCAATTGTTTCTCCAAAGGAAATTAATGGTTTTACGAACGATATAAAATTATCATGAAGTGGTAATAGATTTCGAGATTTTCAAATAATAGTGTTTGTCTACAAGAAAACTTTTTCCATATACTGCCAAATTATGCAAAGCTATTGTTTCCCTCTATTACTTTTCCATAATTTAAAACAATTCGCCATACAGGAAACAGGTTAGAATTATAAAAAAAAAAAACTATAGAATTGTATTTAAAAAAAAAAAACCTAACTTGGTTTCCTCACTAAACGACTTGGAACTGACATCGCCAACATACTGTAGTCAACCAAACAGAAGTTCGTGATGCCAGCGTATATTTGATTTATATTCAAAATATATACTAAATTAGAAATTGAGTAATTACTCAAAGTGTCCATAAAATATACAATTCACAAATAATGACACTTAAGTAATTCAGTAAAAGAGGAAAACACTTAAAATATTGTTTTGTAAACAAATATTAAAATATTTTTTCCGAATGAAGACAAGACATTTTGGGACAACAAATCGAGATTGTTGTAAAAAAAAACAAAAATGCCTCTGAAATTTTTCTTAAAGGAACAGTTATTTCTCAAAAGGAAATTAATATTTACGAACGATATAAAGAGATTATGAATTGATAATACACACACTTCGAGATTTTCCAATAATTGGTATCAAGGCCACAAATAGGCCTAGATGCTCAAAACTACTTCTGAATGAATAATTATATTGATAAGAACTGCACCTATAAATTAATAAAAATTAAACCATTTATGAGTTAATCAATATATTCACAACTAATTACTTAATGACAGTACCATGGCCTTCCACTGTCTTGGGTTAGAGTTCTCTTGCTTGAGGGTACACTCGGGCACACTGTTCTATCTAATTTCCCTTCCTCTTGTTTTGTTAAAGTTTTTATAGTTTATATGGGAAATATTTATTCTAATGTTACTGTTCTTGAAATACTTATTTTTCCTTGTTTCCTTTCCTCACTGGGCTATTTTTCCTGTTGGAGCCCCTTAGCTTATTGCATCCTGCTTTTCCAATACTAAAACTAAAACTAAAACTAAAGCTAATGCTAATATACTCAAACTCAAACTCAATACTCAAAATAATATTATCATTATTATTATTATTATTATTATAAGAGCACTGTTTAATAATGACTTAATTATATCAATACAATTAAAATGTAATTTTCATTGAAAATTCTCTTAAAAAAAATATATACTGTTCTCAGCCGTATTTCGGTCAAGTACAGGCAAGTGTAATTTTAACCCTACTTTGTTATTATCTTTTACGGGTTGGTGACTGTAATATCACTCCTTTACGTCAATATATCCGTTTTTAAAACGATAAATATCTGGCAATATTTATTCCAGGATTTTTACCGTTTTTCTTTAGGGTAAATTTTCAGCAATGTAAACAAA
>NC_090733.1:123604447-123664447 GCF_036898095.1 Palaemon carinicauda | reverse complement strand
ATAAACGCACTTTGTTCATTTTTGGGAAATGCTGTTTGCCATTCTAATTCTAACTAGAATGATAATTTAAGTACAGTATCATTCACTTGGTCTTCATTTGATTTGGAAATTGCTTAATATATGGTAACCTGGTCTATTTCATTGTCATTTACTTCTTTTACTATGGTATGTTATTAAATTGGATTTATGAATTTTGGCTGTTTATAAAATTTTACTCATTGCCAGCTTTTGCTCAATACCTTGTCAAAGTTAGAGTGAACTATTCTGCATTTTTTAGTGTATTGATAACATAACCACAATGGTACACAGCTACTCTTACCTCAAAGCTTTCTAGTATCTTAGAAATGCAAGCTATCGACTTGGAAACAAGTCTCTTCCTTTCCCTCTGACTGGTTTCAGCTTGGGTATGGATGGATGAAATTTGGACCATAAAGCCCGTCACTGGGGCTAGTAATAAGTATGCAAGTAGAAATCTGGGATATCACTTATTGATTCAGCAACCCTTTCTTGACAGGAACTTTCCATTCTAAATCCTTGCGCATATTTCCATTTAAGGAGTACAGTAATTGCCTTCATGTAAATGCATTTGCTATCAATCTGCTCATAAAGTTTCATAATAAGATTGGCATAGCATTAGTTTCTAATGGAAATGTTCTATCTTGATTCTAAGGAGACAGAGTTTTTTACTGTTATACCAGCATAATCAAATAAAACAAAGGATAGTATTTCAACGGGCATATGAAGTCATCTCTTGAATAAGTATAGGAATGAAAATTAGGCAATAAAGGACATTTGCATTTAAATCAGCAAATTCCTCTTGGAGTAACGTCAAAACATGATACCCTATACTTTAAAGTATCTACAGTTCTATGGACCACATGAGCATAGGACTGTAAAGAGATAAAGGCATTTTAAATAATTTTACTAGTACAGTGATACCTCTGGATACGAAAGTTTCTGCTTACGAAAAATTCAGGATACGAAAAGCGATACAAAGATTTTTATGCCCCAGTATACGAAAAAATTTTCAGGATACGAAAAGCTTATGAGATCCCAACTTGACGCCGAGAGTACAGTACCATTTTTTCAGGGTATCAACCCTTAATTTAGGTGTACAGGTAACAACACACCTTCACTGATACAAATACTTTACATACAGTACCGTAACTTTTATACAGTAGTAAAGAAAATGGACCGTTTTCTTAGGGCTTGGAGGGGATAACTAGGCTATAACTACATTATTAAATAATCACATGGTGGTTTCTGGAATGGATTAGGCTGTTTTTAACGGTTGGGTTAATTATTGAATGATAGAAATGGCTGCATTGCATGTTTATTACTACAGTTTAGCGTGTTTATGAAAGAAAAGGTGACTTTTTGTAAGGCTTGGAACGGATTAGACTATTGACATGTAAAATGCGACTCAGGATACGATAAAATCAGGATACGAAACCGTATCCTGAACGGATTACTTTCGTATCCTGAGGCATCACTGTACTAGATATAGATCAAGCTAAGCAAAGGAGAAAAATGGAACTGCATTTGCTTAAATTGTTTTGTTTTACTATTAATTGCCAAAGATATTCCTCAAGAGACTCGATAATGATATTGAAATTTTTCTTAATAAAAAAAAATCCCCTCCAGGTACAAGAATTAAGACTTTTTTATGAGGCAGAAACAGCAGTAAAATTTGAACCTTGGAATTATCAGTTTCTTTTTCACTGGTTTGCAAAGGAACAGGAAATTACAAACTCAGGTCAAACAAGAAGAGAATCTTTAGCAAAGGAGACTTAAGTTCTCAGTAACGTCTTCTGAAAAACAGTTTTGAGAACCAAAGCAAAAAATATCAAGACAACAAGTAAAGAGAAATGGTTTCTTAGGCATGCTTTTTGTATTATAGAAGGTGTTTACGTAGTGGAAATTGATAAGTGAAGTGCAATTGAAAAAGTTAAGGGAAGAAGTCTTAAATAGGTGTTGAAGGTAAAAAAAAAAAGCAATGAAGGCAAGAAATGTTTCAAAGTAAACCTTCCATCTTCTCTTGGGCAGTGTTCTATCAATTATCCATATTCTAGGAATATTTGAATTGAACTCACCCGAAACATTACTACAGAACTAATATAGCTCGTACAATAATTAACCTGGAAATGAGTTTATACAATAGTGCAAATCCCAGGCTTTGGTGAAAGAAGTATTGTATTTCTGATAAACATACATGGACATGAGCAATTTTTCTTCTATAATCTATTACCCATTTGTATGTGTCACTGCTGCATTGATGTTTATGAAATAATAAAATTTTCAGTGATTCACAACACCCAGTAAGCTATGTAAAAAATTAACCTGTAAACAGATAAACTCTATTTATTTGTTATGCCATGAATCAAAGAATTAAGAAGCAATTTTTATCACCAAACTTCCATTACGTGGAAATAAAGAACACTAATTAGGCAATACTAATTCTATTCACACTTACTAGAGATTACAAAACATTTCTGATTAAGAAATATGTTAGATATATCATATAGGTGTTACGTACACGGACAGTACTATACTGTGCCACCAAAATTATGTACTCAGTAGTTATTTGCCATGTAACCCACATATTAGTGTGAATGGCTTTATGCTGACTTTATTCATATTTGTTGGGAGAATAAAGAAGGGAGAAGCGAAAAATTACAAGTTTATTTACAAAATTTGTATAAAACAACAGCTGCCAAGGCAACCACACATTCATCCATAGAAATTTAATTATAACCATTACTCCAGTATTAGTTCACATTAAAAATATGGATCCTCCTTTACAGAGTACAACTATTATCACAATTACTTTAATTAGTACAATAGTCTATCAGGAACGGAATGATAAAGAGGATTATGACTTCAAAAGTAGCAGAGCACTTTGTGAAAAGATCAGCAACCATAAGCAGAAGTTAATACATTAAAAATAAGTAATACACTAGAGAATTAAGATAAATGAGTTCAACAAATATACCCCAGTAATTAATGCTGATCTTATCACAACAACACACAAACACGAATATTAAACAGCATCTCCAGATTCAGAATGTGGCAAACAGTAGTTGTATAAGCAAAATACACAAGGGAACTACAGAGGAAGCCTGTTTTGGGAAGCTATGTGGAGACTGGTCTGTGCTGGTATGTATTGTCTATAAATTGTAATAAAATACATTGAAACTGTAATAAAAAATTTCAAAATTTGATGCTTACTAAATTATTCTAGTTTCTACTCTCAGGGCAGACAGACAAGGGTCTAGAGCATATTGTTGATAAAAAACTCCTTTTTTTCCTTACGACCCTAGTCTTTTTCCTGCCAAAGGACACTTATGGGCATTGGAAATGACTGCTGCCTTTGGCACATTTATGTACAAAACTGTAATGCACTTAATAATCCTTTAAAATTAAATATTGTAAATTATATATTAATTAAAACATCATTTAACTTAACCCCAAATGTTAAAAATAGTTACATTACACTTAAATGTACATAAATCAAAAATCCTACTTTAAACATATAAATCATGAATCCTATTGTTAAAGTATACAAGCCAAACATCTAGCCCAGTCTGTTGTGAGAAACCGATGGCGCTCCTAGGCAGTCATACTCCATACCTGAAGAATCAAACCCTGTCTGCTCACACGGCAAAAATATAAACATTCTGTGGAACACATACTTTTGGATATTATGTACAATGACCACCAGTGGTTTTATTTACACTTATATATTTACACACACTGTTTACTTCAATACTAGCAGAGTGGCATCTGGCAGTATGAGTATCAGCTCAATGCTATAGCACCATTGACGTGTAGTCAGATTCATTCAGGAGACATTTTCACTTCCTGGCTCACAAAGCTAATTATCTCCAAGTGCTATGAACTATCATTCTTCATGCGGGGAAATGTACGTGGAAAAGATAAAAATAAATTGGCACTTTACCCAAGGATATCATTATTTACTGCTACAAAAATAGTTATCAATTTGCATTTATTAAATTTAATGATGATCTTGGGAATTCAGGCACACTGGAAGATATACATTAAGTTACAGTAACTATTTTAATCAGCTTATAGGCACTATGAAATGGCAGCTGAAATTTTAGAATTATGAGAGTACAAACATTGCAAAAGACTCATCAAAGAGGGAATCTTTTCAGGGTCATTCATGTATTAGTGGTAGTTGACCTTACTGTACTGTACTTAGATTAATTTCAATTCAGTCTATACTGCACTGTGTTTATTCCACAAATAAATACATGATTTACAAATTTCCTGATTATTTTCTTTGTTTATCATCATTCTCAAATTCTGAATTAACTTCTGAGTCTTCAATATCACAGACATTGTCCAAGTCTGATGCTGAAGTGTTGGATGCTTCCCCACCCCAAAGTGAGGCGCCCTCTTCCTCATCCTCCATGCCAGATATTACAGATATATCACCACCAAATTCACTAAATCTCTTAACGGTGTCATGTCGGCGATTACTTCGCACACGATAAGGAGAGTAAGTGGCACCATTTCGATCTTCTGGTAAATGATTGATTTGGGGTGGTTGATATGAAACACTGTATGGATCTTCATATGTATTCAAAAGTTTCCCTCTTTCATCATCGGTTTCTGTTTCACTGCCAACTTGGTACCTTGGTAAATATTGATTTGGGTGAGTCTCATAGCTGTGAGGGAAGAAAAAAAAGGATTTAGCAGGGTCAGTTCATGAATCATTCTCATATTAAAATTTTTTAAACTTCTGAGTGTTTATTAGCTTAAAAAAGGCCTCCATGAACTTATTAATTATAAAGTACAGTAGTTCAAAAAATACTGATAAGTAAGTAAAGCAGGCATAGAAGATAAGAGATTTTAAAATTACAAAGAAAAACAAAAAAATAAAGCATGAAAAACTTTATATTCAGGAGATTAGTGAAAACAAAGACAAAGAGAAAAGCCAATGAATGCTAAGAAACTATAAGGAACATGACTTAAGAGTTTTTATTGGCTCAAGAACTTCATTGAGTTCACTGTAGTATAAAAAGACTGCTGAATCATGAACCCATCTGTGTATGCTATAAGCTAATTTTTTGGTTATGTAAAGATGTTATTACAAATTTTGTTCTTTACTTATTATATGCTTAGAAATTAAAAATAAACAAAATAAAGGCAATTCTGTATCATATTTTTCTTTTAGAAGAGGCCCAAAAGGGAAACCATTTTGTATGTTTACATTTCACCGCCAATCACTAAGGACTAACAAACAAACAAACCAACGCATTTACACACTATATAATGTTATTAATCATAAGATTGTTTGAATAAATTTCGAAATTATACTAGAAGTATTTTTTATTTATATATGCTCATATCCTTGATAGTGGCAGTTAGAATCAGCTGATGACATTTACATGTTCTCAGCTGGTCTCAAATATGTAATTTCCTAACTTATTTAAAGCATCTTTTTGTGACGCAGTTCCCGTAGGCCCTGCTGCTTCCTCCAGGGCCTTAGATGACCGCGGAGGTAGCAGCAGTAGGGGATTCATCATTATGAAGCTTCATCTGTGGTGGATAATGGGGGAGGGTGGGCTGTGGCACCCTAGCAGTACCAACTGAACTCGGTTGAGTCCCTTGTCAGGCTGGGAGGAACGTAGAGAGTAGAGGTCACCTTTTTGTTTTTGTTTCATTTCTTGATGTCGGCTACCCCCCAAAATTGGGGGAAGTGCCTTGGTATATGTATGTATGTATGTATAATAAATATTGCACAAATATCAGTACTCCATGTTACAGACTACCACTAAAAGCTGTTAGTTTCATTATTTATCAATTGGAGGTGTAAATGCATTTATTCGTTGTATTTGGCAAAGGAAGTAGCAACAATGGTTTCATTTTTGGTGTCATTTGTAGGAAAAACATGATATGGAAACAGATTTATTTCTTTTTATTTTGAATTTATAAGGACACAGTAAAACATTTGTAATAAAATTACTCTTACATACATTAAAAATACCATTTGTTATTTACAGTATATGTCCACATATCCTCAAGAGTGGTTGCTTGAAACCAGCTGATGACAAGATCTGTTGAGTGTGTTTACATGTTCTCCGATGGACTCTCCCAGAAAAGAGATTACTGTACTTCAGTGATATAGAATATCTAAAAACTATACACTTATTACAGTGACCTTTGCCGATCTACCCTACTATAGTTATCTGAAATTTGGTCAATTCTATCTGAAGTCCGTAGTAACAGCATCTGTTGCTGCAGTGTTCTACTATACCTGTATCTCAAAACCTAATAAAGACATACTTATTAACACTTACTCAAATTGTACTGTCAAATTACTAATATTTTCAAAATACTAAATTAAGAGTGAAGCTGGAGAGGTTAGTCAGCATGGGGTTGCCAACAAAGATTACATGATGTTCTTGGTACTAATATTCCTGCAGTGTTGTTCACCCTTGCGCCACCTATGATATCTACTGGGCATCACAGGGATAGGGAGATAGGAAAGAATGAGGTAGAAATTTTTCCATTTTTGTTCAAAGGACAGGAACTTGGTGGCTTTGATGATGTTAGCATCATGACTACAAGGTAAGAATCATTAAAAAAATTACGTATTTAATGTTATGAATGCACCCTTGGATATGGTACCTTTCTTTAGTGATATCTAGAAACTTTCATTCATGGGTCACCCAGACAGTTGCAGAGGCCTTATTGAACATTCTCTATGGTGATATGGTTACCTCAAAGGATCTATTTATCTCCATAACTCTATGAGAACCTTTTAGTATCCTACTCTTTTTTTAAATTCCTGGCAGTCTTTATCAAGTGCATTTCTTACTAACATTTTGTGTAAAATGACTCTAAATCCTCTCAAAGCTGAGAGTATGTGATTTCATCTATAATTTATCTCCTGTTCTGCTTGAACTACTTACATGTTTTAAGATTGGAAAATATTACCAACTCATTCCAGCTAAAGGCTCTTATGACATGTGTTCCTTCTTCCATGGAGATCGACTTAAAATTTATAAAATAGGATTAAGAACCCTTGGAAGTAATTAAACTTTCAACTTGTAATAGAAACAGTCAGCTTTGCCTTTAAGTCATGAATACAAGATTACAACAGCTAAATATACTTCATCAAATTTGCACCTAATACTTTTCCTATACTTCTGTCATAAGAAAAAGAATAATAAAGCCATACAGGGTTAGTCAAGCCAACATTTTCGCCAACAGAGCCTCATTCAACACATAAATATGGTGCCATAAAATTCAATAAAATGTTTACTTTCTTTAAACATACTACTTAAAGGATTGAGGCTTACCCTTTTGATTCAATTATTAACTTATTGGGTTGAAAATCTAGTGAACCTTTTAATTTATTACACAAGTTGGAAATCCTAGACTGTTTTATAACACAAGCAATTACTGTAAAAAGAAATATGGATTAGTGTAATTAGTAATGCTAAGTAGCACTACTTTACTGATCAAACACGTTTAATTTTTCTAAAGGGTTTCTATTTTGATTGTGAATAATACTGTAGTATCTATATTTTCCAAATATGAGGTTTTCATTTGTAAAATACTATCTTTTCACACTACAGTAGAGGGCACGATTCTTGATGTTATCGTAGTACAGTACTGTATTTACAAATCGTATCAGCCAGAACAGAGAGGAACTTTGACAATCCCTTCCTCCCAATTATATATCTTTTTAAAGTACTGAGGTCTATTGAAACTATTAAAATAAATTTAGATGAGATCTTCAACCTAAGAAAATAAAAGTCTTGCAATTTAGGACTTTGAATGGTATAGGGGAAAATACTGTATACCTGAACACCATGATGTTGGACCTGACATTTCCAACCACAAGGAAAATGATGTCTTAAATTCTAAAAGTAAAAGTCAAATTTTATCAATAACCATCCAATGGTAGAGATATGTATTTAACATCAATTGGTTAGTAGACCTAGTGAATAAAAAGACTGGATGCTGAAAAAGTATGAAATCAGTACAGTATGTGCCATATAGCCTAAATATACACTTACCGCTGAGGTTGTGGGACAAATAGAGAAGTGTCTGATTCAGCCCCGACATCTGAGTTTGGATCAAGAAGCTGTGAGGTGTCTAAATCTGGTCGGGATTCCAGTTCAAATTCGGTATCACATTCACTAATCAATTCATCTGCAGGTAATGTCTCCATGTCACGACCGGGATCTACTGGACCTTCAACTGTAATTAAATTCATTATAATAAATATCATTATAATTTACATTTTTCCACCCTATCAAGATAAATATTTATAATGAATGTTTAGAGTATTAAGTGCTACTATAAAAATCTGTGATATAAAAGGTAAATTTTATCTTATTATAAAAACTTAAGGGTAGTAGTCAGCGTCCAAAAGAAACATAATGCAATGAATTTATGTAATACAATTTTTAAAATCTCTCAGTATTACTTATAACCACTGACTTAGTGTTAAAAAAGTGCAGAATATTTAATTACTCACACATTCACCTCTTGAGTAAATTTATTACAGGCACTGTTAGAAAACATATGCAAATTAGTCTGTCTGTGCTTTCAAAATTCAGTGATCATTCAATAACTTGAGCCATAAAACCAACCTTTTAGACATCTTTTATAATAAAAAATCCTACCTGGCGGCATCAAAGGCTGATTTTGTGCCGGCTTCACTACTATAGATTCGTTTGATTCATTGGAATGGTACGATGAAGAATCTCTCACTTCTCCCCCAGGGACCTCCATGATGTTGGGAAGTGGGTTCTGGGAAGGTCGTGCCCAATCGGAACAATCCCAGTGGTAGCCTGCCACCACATGGACACCAGGACACATGTTAGTCACAACAACTCCTTACACATTTAGCCCTAATACTGTATCAAAACACTAGCTACTTACAGTGCTGTACTCCAGCTCATATTGTAAATGGCTTAGCTCTACTCCAAGTACAATAACAGACAAAAAAGCTAGGCTGAAAATGTAGCACCTTGCAAATCCAACTCATGTGAAACCTGAGAACAACATTCAAAAATAAACAAGCCACATCCTGCATGCAGTGATATCTATGAATAATGGTAAAGTATGTGCTGTCTTGTACAGCTATTGTCTATACTGCAACTACATACTATGCTCTAATACGGTGCAGTATAATATATATGATAAGCTAGTTTTTTTCTAGCTAAATAACAGAATACAGTTTAACTGAATAGTATACTATTATTTTCAACCTAAAAGCTACAGTACAACTGACCAGTCTATAAAGCTTGTGGCCTAACACTGTCCTGTTACATAATAAACTATCATCTAAGTAAATTTGAAAATTATTGAAACCTTTACATCACTAATTGGGGAAAAATTATTGCTAAATTATATAAACAACTGCTGTCACAAGTGCCCATACTTTTCTCATTTTCAAAGTGAGCTACACTTAATGTATTATAAACAAAATAAGTTCTGGTATCTAAAACAGTGCTGACACCTTTGATTTGATTATGCTTGACAGTTATGAGCATTTGACTGGCAAGTCAGGTAAATGTGCATATGGCAACTTTATCGGAAATTTTGAATCAAGTTTGAAAAATGAAAACTTTTCACAGTATATGGAGTATGCAATGTTCTATAGAGAACACATCTTAGGATGTATATAAAGGAATCTTTCAAGTTCCATAAAATTCCACATTGCATAAAGTTAGAAATACCATAACTTTTAACAAATTAAGTTACTATTTACGGTTACACAATGCAACATGAGGCAAGAGGTATAAAGTATCACATTAATTTAATCATAAAAACTATTGGCTATAGTCTGCATATCTCTGTTGTTTTAAGAAGTAAATCCAATGTTTCTAACTATTAAATTACATCTAAAATCAAAACTATTTAAAAAAAATACCAAAATTAAATCCTGAATGTTGTTTAAAAATTCTCAAAATCTGGTGCAATTGTTGAGGTCCTTGGCTTCTAATAATTTGTGGTGAACCTCTGATAGTGAAGGAATGTGAATCTAAATAGTATAATTTTTTGAATATCATAAATCCAGAGTTAAAAGATAGACTAAAATATTTGTTTTCTTTCTTTTGCCTTTTATCTTATCATCAATACTGAATTTACATAGCAGATTTCTTATCAAATTAATAATCTAATATTTAAATTGCACTTTACAATAATGCAATAATCTCTCCTAGATTTTTGAAAAACAAAATGACTGGATTGAAATATTCTATGGATTTCCTCTCTTCATTAAAGACAATGTATCAATTTATCACATATACCAAGTATACTATGTCATGTACAGTATATAGTATGCCCTTTGGTTTATTACTATCAATTTTGCCTCTTTTTAAAACTTATTTTGCACAAACTTCGTTCAAGTTTTAATCTAGTACAGTACTGTATAGTTGTTTGTCAATTTTCAATACCACTGAAAAGACTAGATGATGAACAATCCAATATAATGCCATGACAAATGTTTATCTTAAATTTATACCATTTTTAACCTTTAGTTTGAACTTTAGTTTTCTTATCAAAGCCTATTTATTTTGCACAGTATTTCTTTTTAATGAAGTCCAAACAAAAATTTACAGAAGGCTGACTCTCAATCAAGAGATATAGCCTGCCTTTACTTCCGTAAATGTCCCTTACCATTTCTGCTTAATACTAAGTGAACATATATAATCTACCAACTGGAGAGGAAGAGAGGAAAGCCTTCAGTGAAATAAAATATTAAGATTTTAAGAAAATTTTAAAATGTCCATTAAGAATCATTGCCATTCAGACTCAGAAAAACAACCATATTTAAGAACAACTAGAATTTGGTGACCCTGTCAAAAAAAATAAGTATACATTATTGTACCTTCATTGGTCATGTAATTAACTACCTCACAGATAAGAGAAGGCTAACAATAAAGCTAAGGCTGATCAGCACCTATTCCTTTAAATTATGCTTTACATAATCAAATAGGGCCTTCTTGCTGCTAATAGTGACAGTCATATTCATAAAGTCATCTTGTACCAGTTGTTGATTACAAGAGCATTGTTTTAAAGCCTTTTATTTCTTGAGGTCAGTGTGATATTACATTACAAGGGATCACAATACTATTAAATCTATGCCTAAGTGCCAAAGATTATAGTGGAACATGACCTTGGAAAGGTCTGTAGAGACATCCCTTCTCATATGAAAATGAAACTGAACCTTGTGAAGATAAAGGTAAACCGAGGAACACTAATTGTGCTTATACATACAATGTTGCCTCTGTAAAAGGTTATCAATACTGCTCAACCAATGAACTGTGTGTGAAAGAAGGAACTGACAAAAAAGCATAAATTCATGAAGAAGTCTTGGTTCAGACAATGAGACATACTTTTTTTTCAAGTGTATTAATGGTATAGTTTTTTCAATACTTTTCATTAGTATGATGCAGGACGGTTTAAGCAAGCGGAGGGCAAAAGGATAGCTTAATTTTGGTTTATCTGGCATCACATGAGATCATGAGAACCAAATGATAGAGAGAAAGGTGTGTGTATGCGTGTGAAGAGGAGATGGAAGAGGAATAGAAACAGACTGACTATGAATTATAGAAAGTCAGGCTCCCAACTTCCCACAGCTTTATCACTGACAAACCAGCTAGCAAACGTCTGCTCACATTTATATTTCATGGTAAGAATGATATTCGACGACTTACTAAAAACTATTACACCTTTACTTATACATAAAAAAAGGAAAACATCTTCAGTGCTGATTGGGAGTAACTCTGCACATACACTACACTCACAAGATGAATCTTACACAATAAAGTGCTTAACAGCTGGAAGGAAAACAATAAAGAAAACTAGAAAACAATCCCACTTGGGCCAACCACAAAAAATGAATAAGAATATAAAGCAAATAATGAATGGAGTACAAGATTGAAATGGTATCACTTGAGGCAAGCAAAACAGAATTTAATCATGAGAAAGTAGAACTTTGCCTCTGCCCTTCAGGGATAGTCACCACCTTCCTCAAATTACAGTTCACTCTAGACAGGAAAAACCTTGAATGGTCTTCCGTCTAAAAAAAAAGCACCAAAGTAATGGACTCTTTTTCTACAACTCAATCAAACATAGAGATTTAAAGGAAATCTGATATCAAAATACTGCTCTTATAACGGAAAGCCACATATAACATAGTTTGGTACACACCAAGATATGGCCTTCAAGAAACTTGAATGTAATGAAATTTATCAGTTTAGGAAATGTTAATCAGCATAATTTCTAAAATTCAGCATTCACGTAGAGTGAAGAAGATAGGTATAATTAAAGAGAAAGAAAGAGTTGCAACTTTAACTAACATTGGTGAAAAAAAAAAGGCAAGTATTGTAGAAATGTTTTTTACCCAACTAAAATAACTCAAGATATAGTCCCTATTCCAAGTACTGTTTTCTGTCTGGAACAATATGCATTTTATATTTCCTATCCTAGATTACCAAAATTTCTATGACAGTAGATAGTACATCATGTATATTCATAACTGTACTCGTTCTTTTCTGTAATCTTTTCCAGACTTGTAAATAAATACGTAGAGGCATTAATCTTATGCCATCTCGTTACTAAACACTAGACCACATATGATTACTTTGGACTTGATTGGCTGAGCTTCTTATAACAATTTTTCTTTTACCTAATGCTAACCTAAGATCCACTACAAAAAAAATATCTCAGTACATTTCTACTGTATATTAAAAGAAAACGCAATATCCAAATACAACTGCACAGTATCATCCAATCTTTAGACTCGCTACATTAAAACATAAAGCATGACTTTTTCATCAACACACAAATTTTCCTTTGCTCTTCTATATCTACCTAAAATTGGCAATAGTTATCACAATGACCATTACATAATTAGACAAACCTAACCTAATTAACAAAATTAATATACAGTAAAGAAGATTTTTCACTGAATCAGCAAAAAAAAAATAGCCTTCATTCCAAGAAAGAAAAATTATAACTGGGAAAAAGGAAAACAATACTGTTGGCCTAGCTTGAGTTAATTTGGAAATAAGTTTTGTTGTTAACATGCAATATACAGTAACTGTGACCTTGGCAGCCTGTGTTCTAAACATGCATTGTTTTTCTGGTGTTGACAGTAATAAAATTAATAATGACGTAAAGCTTGGTTAATATGTTATTGCAGTTACTGTTGCAGAATAATTAATGGTATTTCCAAATACCTTCCATAACCCAGCCCTTTCCCTTTGGGGTCCCTCGATAAATCTCTTAACTAATAGGTAATGATGGTTATTTTCTCTTTTCCTTTTTAATGAGGAATTTGATTTCTTATTAATTCATGGTCTGCTGAAACTACTGTATTTCATACTGTGATAACAATGAGAAATCAATAACAGTGATAACCTAAGCCTTAAAATTAAAATTTTTCTTCTTACATAAAACTGTGATCCCCATTCTTAATTACTGTACACACTTTCATCGTACCAAAGATTTTCATACAACTTTTGAAAAATATAACTGAAGTAAGTTTGGGAAGTTACAATTCTAGAATTTTAGTTTTCAAAATGGATAACACTCCACGTCATGTAATGTTGTGAGAATGTTACTTAATGCTTGTCAACTAGACTGAGCATGATGAAAATTGTAATGCCTTCATTTCTAAGAACCTTCCCTGATGTTCATATTGCCGCTTCTTCAGAAGCTCATTTTAAAAGACCTTTACCAGTAAAATTTTAAAAGCTAAAAATATTCCAATTTTCTTTCCTTTCAATAAACACAAGCCCTTAGTGATGGAAGGAACATTCTCGCGGTAAGGGGTACCTGACGTGCCAGTCTCTTTGCCTCTTCAGTCCTTTTCCAAATAGTTAGCTTATTATTGCACATGTCCCACTCCTGGTTTTCTTAGCAATTAGTGTGTAGAGTGAGAAAAATAAAGTTTCTGGAAGTTCTTTATCTGTCTTTTGATGGAAGTAGGTTGGTCAGGGCACCAGCCACCCATTGAGATACTACTGCTAGAGAGATATTGGGATCCTTTGACTGGCCACACAGTACTACACTGGATCCTTCTCTCTGGTTATGGTTCATTTTCCCTTTGCCTACACATACACCAAATAGTCTGGCCTATTCTTTACATATTCTCCTGTCCTTGTACACCCGACAACACTGAGATTACCAATCAATTCTTCACCCAAGGGGTCAACTACAGCACTGTAATTGTTCAGTGGCCCCTTTCTTCTTGGTAAGGGTAGAAGAGACACTTTAGCTATGGTAAGCAGCTCTTCTAGAAGGCCACTCCAAAATCAAATCATTGTTCTCTAAGTTTTGGGTAGTACTATAGCCTCTGTACTATGGTCTTCCACTGTCTTGGGTTAGAGTTCTCTTACTTGAGGGCACACTCGGGCACACTATTCTATCTTATTTCTCTTCCTCTTGTTTTGTTAAAGATTTTATAGTTTATATAGGATATATTTATTTTAACGTTACTGTTCTTAAAATATTTTATTTTTCCTAGTTTCCTTTCCTCACTGGCCTATTTATCCTGTTGGAGCCCCTGGGCTTATATCATCCTGCTTTTCCAACTAGGGTTGCCGCTTAGAAATAATATTAATAATAATTCCCTTGTTGTATCATGTCAGAGGCAATACTGTGTTTTAAAAAACCATTGTGAAAAGTGCTCTTCTCTTATGGTATCTCTCATGTGAAATTACATTTCAATGGCTACCAACAAAGTTAACAGAGCAATGAACTAAAAGAAACTTGCTGTTAGTTAGGGGGAAAAGCCAGCGAAGACTAGGATAGTTGATTGTAGTGGGGATGATGACAGTAATGACAAGCCTCCACTTTGAGACAATTCACATCATCAGCCAACTTTCGATAGTGATGAGCTTCATAAACGCTTCCTTTGTTAAAGTTCAAAAGTACAGTGAATCCTCTTTTAAAATGGTAAATCTGGTCTTATACCGTTGCCAACCTAACCTCTCCCTCCAAGTTGAGAAGTTGAGTCTAATGTTCAAAGTATTTCTTTCAGTAAGGGTTCAGGAAGTTTGTTGTGCATTACAGATTTGAAAGTCTCACAGAACCTTGAATCCTTCAATTTCTTTAGATCCTTCTGCTACTAAACCCTTGATTGCTGCAATTCTAGTTGCTCTGTAAGACAACTAAATTGCGAGGCAGAAGATTGAGAGGGTAGTCTGGAACCTAATATCCCTCCTCTTACTGAGTAAGTGCTCCTAAATTACAATTTATTACATTGCAAAGGTGGATGGCATGGCATATGGTATGATTTTATTAAATCTTATTGGGGGAACAAAATTTCAACTAAAATTAATCATTTACATAATGTTTTGTTTAGCAATGTGTTCCATTTGCGTGCAAGCTTGGCAACTTGCTCATCACAGGTTAATTCAAGTGGAGCAAATGTAGTCGCTATTACATATACTGAAAAAACAAGTCCTCCACGCGTATGTACAGCATACCTCGCAATCACTCCAGTTCTAAACAAACTGGGAAATCCACTGATTTCCCCTCACTTCACCCTACAATACAGAAAGATGAAGAGAGAGAACAGAGGCAACCTTGAATGTGAGAAATTATCTCTTTCTCAGACCTTACGTACCCTTATTGCAGAGAAATACCCTAATAAGTTGAAAATGCGATTCCAAATCTTCAGAGATAACCTCTTCCAAAATTGGTTATATCCATCAGTTATAAACTTTGTGGTGATTATAATAGATAAACAGTATTGTTGTCCCAGAATCAGAAAAGGCTAGCAATTTCAGTTCCCATTTCAACCTAGAGGCCTGACTTGTATAAGAGTCATCTAAATTTCATTTCTAGACTTCACCCCTTATTGCACCTCAAATAATAATCTCTAAATTCAAATTTACAAGTTGGTTGAACAAAGAGATGCTGTTTGCAGGTAATCAAGTAAGAAGTGCCCTTGAATCACTTTACTTGGCAATCTTATAAGAGTTTAATTTGTTTGAATTGGCTTCTCTGCTGGATTTTTTGCCATTCTTGCATAAAAAACACCATGTTTTATATAAATAAATATATATTCCTTTCAGATTGTGATACATGTTTATTACATTTCAAATTATCTTCCCTATTAAATGGTTAGTATCTAGAATAGGAAAGTCCTGAGTGTTAAATACCATTGTGAGGCGTACAACGTTGTAAACAGAATGACTAACGTTAGTTTTCATTATGGCCTCAAAAAGCAAGATATATTAATGATGAGCAGAGATTAGTTGTCTTTTGCATAGTGCATAACGATACGACACTCCAATACTCATTTACCTGTCAAGTTAGTGATGAGTTTTAAGATCTTTGTTATTCTCAGAATGTCAGCGAGCCTTCGCTTGTGGGAGGCAAGTCTGACTTGCCTGACCGATTCTTACACAAGACTGACTTCATGGTCGGGTCTAGTGGTCATAAATATACACTGTTCCTTCAGTAAGGGTTCTGAATGTTCACTATGCCTTACCAAAGTAGAGCTCCTTTCATAGAGTCTTGAATTCTTCTACTAATTAGATCCTTCTGCAGATAAATCCTTGCTGTTCTGCATGCCTAGTTGCCTTATTAGACATCTAGATTGTATGAAAGAAGACAAAGTAGGTAATCTGGATCCTTATGTCCCTCCTCTTGCTAAAGGAAGCACCTTTAAACGACATCATTTTTATTTTGGGAAGTAGCATTTCAGATCATAACTGCTTTAAATCTTCATAAATATTTTTGTTGTTGTTGATGTATCAGCTAAAGCTGGGCAATCACATCACATTCCCGATGACAGTACATTTCTATTTGCTTGCAAGCTCATCACAGAATTACTTTTAAAAGTTTAAAAGCCACTCACAAATGGAAGATGCAAGGGACAGTGACACTGCCCTAGCTAGCAGGAAAATATACACCAGAGACTGACCATATATACATATGATCAGTGGCCAAGCCCCTCTCCACCAAAGCTAGGACCAGAAAGAGCCAGGCAACGACTGCTGATGACTCAGCAGGTAGACCTATAGGCTTCCCAAAAACCCCCATCTTTAGCTCACAAAGACGGTAAGGTTGCAGACACTAAAGAAACTATCAATTTTGAGCAGGACTCAAATCCCAGTCCAGTGAGCTCCAGGAAGGGATGCTTCCGATAATGCTTTTATTAACCATACGAGTTTGGCTTTAAAGACGTGAATAATATAGTGGGTAATTATTTACATTCAGTGAAGATCTTTAATTAAAAACAGAAAACATTTAATCCACAAATAATATACTGCTATTCCCCTTTTTAGTCTTTAAAATTTCTATCACTATTATCTAAGAATGGCTGTTATTTTAGTTTCGTTTAGTCTTTGATGCCTCCAAGATGTGACTGGTATCATACTATTCTGTTATCTATCCTTATTATAAATTTCATTTTAATGGCCTCCTTTGACTACACCATTATGGCTATTAAATGAAACCTTCTATATTCAGGATTTATAAGGCAATTTAATCGTTGTTTGGGGTAATAAGCTTGGCTGTATTTTTTAAATACTTTCCTTTGCAATAAGTTCGCGTGTCTTACAAGGATGCATTTAAACAGAGAAGGCTACACTCCTTGATTATAGATGGAATGATGTACTGTTTCCACTAGACTTTGTTTTTGTTACAGCCTATATAGTTAGTTTTTGTCATAAAAGAATTTTATCTATATACCAGGGCACTCCCCAACTTTGGGAAGCAGCAGACATTAAAAGAGAAACAAAAGAGGACTTTTTTCACCATTCCCCTTTGATATTTTGCTCTTAATTAAATTTATCCTATCTCCATCCTTTACTAGCATCCCACCTCCGGTAGTGCGTGGGAATCAGCAAAATGAACATCATGGGAGGTTTTTAGAAATAAACTACTTTAATAATAGAATTTCTTATTTCTATAATCAAATGATGTTCATGTATTGTACATGCCTACCCTCCTCCCCATTGCCTCGCGATTTCAAGAGGATAGGGATAATTTTGACTTTGAAACTGAAGGGATAAAAAGACTGGCACACCACTTACCACTTACCAATAGAATGCTCCTTCCTTTAATAAGGGCGTGTTTACTTAACCAAGCTTCTGGAGAAGAACCATTTGAACATCAGGTGAGTATAGAAATAGGGAATTTTATTATTAAAATCCTGATTTTTAAACATGACTACATTTTTTAAAAATTCGTACTCCAAGTCTTTCATTGGGCTGTGACTTTAGCACAAATAAGTCATGAATTTAGAATTAAAGATGCAACCAAATGCCTCCTAAATTTTGTATTAGCTTTGGCAGCAGCTTATTTTTTCAGCTAAAAAGTAGTTTTGCAATTTGTA
The DNA here is from genome assembly GCF_036898095.1 of Palaemon carinicauda. Taxonomy (NCBI): domain Eukaryota; kingdom Metazoa; phylum Arthropoda; class Malacostraca; order Decapoda; family Palaemonidae; genus Palaemon; species Palaemon carinicauda. The sequence goes on along the minus strand of NC_090733.1, from coordinate 123,646,098 downwards.
AAAATAACAGACTAAAATCACGTCATACATTTCAAATAACATCAGATTAACATATACAATGGTAAAAAATACCTTGCAGGTCTTTCTCAGTTATAAACCAAATGTCACTAGTATGCAAACCTAAACATAGCACAAAACATGAGTAAAAATTTAACTGAAAATCTAAAATGAACTTTTAAAAAAGATACATTAGCACTAGCCATCAGTTTTCTGAACATTAAATAGCAATGCATAAAAACATAACAGAACTACAATGGTAAGCTGAGCACAACGTTTAACAGAAGTTAATGTATCCTTAAAGAATTGGAAAATGGGTTAGCCAATTAAGTCTGAAAAACTGCAATGCTTACAAAAATTAAAATATATAATTGAACTGTAATAAAAATAAAATAAATACCATATTGTATGAAAAATTAAACTTAGTCCCTCACAATCACACAGGTACCACACCTCTGCTTAACAATTTTGTCTGTATTATTGTCCCTTATTTTCTAAAACTAACACGTCCAGCAACTCATGTAATATTTGTTGCTGTACTTTACTTCACCCTATCTCAGATTTTATCATTTCATTTACGTACCAATTGTGTGAGTTGTTGAAACCTTTCAGGAATAATTATATATATTTGGTTATAGTTTAAGAATGTAAGACTAATTCATGGGTGCTGAATTAATTGAAAAAAAAATCTAAGCAAGCAAAATCACAAGCATGCTACTAAATAAATTATGCAGCTCAAAATAACCAAGGTAAGATGCAAATCAAGTACATGTACTTAAAAAAATAAAACCATGCAGCTCTTTACCAAAACTAGGCCTGCAACAAAAAATAGAAGTGTTTAAAATACAAGTGTTCATCTAACCTGGCAGGTCATCCATAGAGGCCCCTGAACGCACACTTGTATCATCCCTGGTGCTCCCTTCTACACTTAGCTTCTTGAGGCTTAAGTACTCACCCTGACGGAACTTTACATCTGCCAAGGACAAGACAGTAACCTCACAGGAATGATGAAGGACTAAAAAAATAGCAGTCAGGTGACTGCAAGTATTACAGTATTCATGTAAGGTTAGTTTATGTTACCTGTTTCAAGATTTTGTAACCCCATTGAGTCTCCTCGGAGATAGTTATCAAAATTACTGATAAAATTTATCCTTAGTACATAATCTCAATTTGAGAAAGGCAAAAGAATATTTCAAGTTAGCAAAGCTTTTTAAAAATTAGAATAAGCAGGTGTTTATGTGAATATTTATCTCCTATTTATGCAATGTGATTGTTTCCTGAAATGACTACTGTTCATGAAGTTTTCACCACTGAGTTAATTGGTCGTAAATCAGATACACTCTAATATTTTCCAACATCTGCAACTCTCCTGGGAAAACACTTACACTATATCTATTAAAGTAGAAACCAAACATATAATATAATACTCAAAATAATTCTTGAAGTATTCATTTTATTTATTGTTATAATCCATAGCTTAAGTCTGTACTAAAACTGAAGCAATTGCCATTTTGTTCATTGTATGTCTTTTACCTAGAGGGTCTTTGCACAATATTTACGGTCAAAATTGCTTGGTTTCCAACATATTGATTTCCAGTTATTACTTTCTGCATCTTCCCACATAACTGTGCCACTTCTTTGACTTTATCCAACCCTATCTCTTATCTCTCATTGCATGAAAAATCTTTTGGGCCAGCCCAAGAATTGATTCTATGATCTGGTTAAATTGCTTTTTAATAATAATTAACTTTTCACTAAAATAAACTATGTCGATTTATATTACTATAATTATTATCATTACTTGTATTATTACAATTATTATTATAAAATATCTTAACAGCACTAGGAGCCAATTTCTAGCATCTTATGAAATACTGTAACTGGAAGGACCTCTTCTAAAATATGGGATGAAAATAGGAGCAAGACAACGTTAAAAAAACTAGGCAAGCTTGGCAAGAAGATAATATAGACAAATGAAAAATAAAAGGTGGAAAATAATACAGCTGGAAGCTGCAAGGACACTGCCAAAATACCTCTAATACCATGTACAAGACAATATATCGGGTATGACTGTACTGTGCCATAGTTAGCGCCTGACCACGAATAAGGTTGTTTACTTAACCCTTTTACCCCCAGGCTATTTGGAAATTTCCAACCCTTAACCCCCAGGGGGTTATTTTTTTCCCAGCCCATTTTGGTGTATATTTTTTTTAAATTGCTCTAACAGCCTTAATTTTTGTCATAGAGAGGTCAGGTTGGTCTCATTCTCTTGGAAAAATGCCTGAATTTTCTCAAAAAATTATCAAAAATATGAAAAAAACAATTTTTATAGCATTTTTTTGCAAGGACGTACCGGTACGTCCATGGGGGTAAAGGGATGGCTTTTGTGAAACGTACCAGTACGTCCTTTGGGGGTAAAAGGGTTAAGTATCGTAATTTACAACTAGCATTTTTAGTTTGAGAAGTCTCTTATTTCTTTACTTGCGCCAAAATATTTCATACAGTTCCTAGGAATATTCAGAAAAATATTTGACTCCTTGTGCTTCATTGCAAGTGTGATATGGTAAAAAGTTCATTGCTTGAGGATTTTAAAGCTGACATTTCTTTTGCTTGCAAGATTTAGCAAATTAGATATACTGTACTGTAACAGCAGACAATCAAACTAAAATTCCTTCATTTATTCTAACTTACACTAATTTGGTCAATAACCACATAAATATTCCATTGAAATGAGGATGAAGGTAATAAGAGCGCAAATATGTTTTTGATATGCAAACAACACATTTCATATACTTTAGAAACAAAGGCAATAAAAAGTGCCTTTGTAAGGAAAATATTTTCAAATCTACTTTTTCATTCAAAAGTTCATCAAAATATCATGTAGTCACTAAACTCTCTACTGTATATGTAAACATGTAAAATTCTGTAAGATTTACTTTTGTATACTTTGTAAAAAGACTTCTTTAACAAGCATTGTTGAAATTAAATTATATGAAAAAATAAATAAAATAAATTGCAAAAACTAAGCAAATAGATATGTTATCCCCTTCAAATCATTGAAAACTATAAAGATGTTTGTAGTGGCCAAACTTAATATTGCATTTCAAATTTCACAAAACACACATGCTTTGCCCATAAAATCACCCCATTCAATCATTCAAGAACTGTACTAAATATTCTTACAAATACTGAACTTGCAATGAGCTACAAACATTTGCCATACTGTATGTATAATCGAATACCAGAAAAACTGTAATCATACAAAATTAACCGGAAATTAATAACAAAATGTGAACAAATAAGTAAAAATATCTGTATACAGTTACTTTTATCATATACTTGAAATATTCAATATGCATCTAAAAGAATTACAAGTAAATTTTTGTCAATTGGTATTCCATTCCAAGTAAATTTTTGTCTACTGGTATTCCATTCCATAAGCTGGAAATTTTTCTCTAATCTCTACCTCTTGTACAATCCAGAATTTACTTTCAATACCCACTTATTCATTTCACAAAAATAAACGTGATTTCCAATCAATTATTACTAAACTAATTTACAGCTAAAAATATAATATTCATAAAATGTATTATTTTCATACTCACCTGATGTTCATATTGCTTCTCTCTCAAAGCTGTCTAAACCTTGAAGTCTACCTTAAAATAAAACTTCCCATTTTATTTCCTTGTAAATTACCTACTGATATAGTAAGTACCGGGTTAGTCTGAAGGATGTTTGGCAATTATCTAGGCTTGGATGAAATATCGTTCATTTGTCTTTCAATTTTGAAATTCAAACTAGATCATTAGCTTCTTGACATCTCTAGTTAGTGGGGAGGAGAGGGGGCATGTTATGAACATAAGGCAGGTATAGAAATACAGTAATAATTTGACTATTAGAGTTCTGTATATTTCCATGACTCCCTTATGTTCATATTACTGACTTCCATACTCCAATGGAGAATCAACGAATTAACAAGTTTAATGGTAACCAATCATAAGCCAAAGTAAACTCTTGATGAATCTGGTTTTCTAATTAGGTTCCAACCATACTCTCACTATCAAACTTTAACAACTACAATATACTGTACTTATCAGCAGTAGTCATTAAAACCTCATTTTTTTTTCACGGAGAAAACTAAGAATATCACTTAAACCAAATTTAGGGAAATCAAAGTCCAGTAAATTTCTAGGATAAAACTTGTTTCTTTTTGATAGATCCATGAGAAAACCAACTAGGTATGTCAGTGAGCTGCTGCTAGAAACTTTTTCCTACGGAAATAGCTGCACTACCCCTTTAGATCCTTCACTTAATTCAAATCCAAATCCCTGTCTCTGTCATTCGGATATGGATAATTCGCTGGCTACAGTTTGCCAACATTTAGCTGCCAAAGATAGTTCACCCCCAATTTTTCTGTTGTCAAAGATAGTTCGCCCCCCCAATTCTTCTGTTGCCAAAGATAGTTCGCCCCCAATTTTTCTGTTGTCAAAGATTGTTCGCCCCAATTTTTCTGTTGCCAAAGATAGTTCGCCCCCCATTTTTCTGCCGCCAAGGACAATTCACCACCAACGAATTGTTATTATTGATAGATGTTACTATCAACAGCCGATTCCTTAAAAATTAAAAAACTATTACAATTTGCCACCAGCAAACTATCATTACTAATATTTTTTTATTACTTATAGCCCCTTCCAGTCTTAAGAATAAAAAAGGGATTTCCAAAAAAGAACGTGTTCTTCTCCCTGAAAAGGACTCAAAACAAAAAGGCTAGCAAGAAAGCTACCACCGAACCGCTTACGGATCGACTAAGTAGGATATCAAACAGCGCTAAAAAACCTGAAGGGTATATTCGCTAAAATAATAAAAATGAATAAAATATGATCATACCAAAATATGAAATAGATGTCCAAAACATATACAAGGGCTTACAAATAGTATGAGGAACTAAATGCAAACACGATAAACAAAGAGATCACGAGGAAGCGACACACATAAGGAAACAACCAGCGGCGAAAACAAAAAACCAAACACGGTTAAGAATAATAAGTGTCGCTACCTAGAAATCCCAAACAGCTCAACTTGGGAGCAGGGATCTCTAAAACGTCGGATCTCTTCCAAAAAACAGAAAACAACACAGAGCAAAACAAAACACGTCTAACCAACGCAAGTGCTGAGGAGGAATGAGGGTAGGGTGTGGGGAGATGTAGGGGTAGAGAGGGGGGGGGATGTTGATGAAGGAGAGGTCTAATTGGTGAGGGATCTATGGTCGTGGTTCAATCACGCCCCAGTTTTCTATACCGACACTCAAAGAGTGAGCGAGCTAGGTTTATTCCTGGCATTCCATGCATCTCTTTTTTTCTCTGGTATATTCAGCAATAACTATGCCTTAGAAACGGTGCTAGAAGAGCATTTCACGGAGCGACACAGGTCGAGCTTTCCACCTACCAAGTCAAGGATCTGAAACTGGTTAGTAAAGCATATCTATTCATTGTTGAGCAAAGTCATGAGCATGTTCATATTTGCCCTTCTCCATCAACTCTAAATTCCCCAAAACATTAAAAGAAGAGGCATTATTTAACTGGGAGTATCTGTAATTCATTTCTTCACTAAACTGAGGTAAAAGGATACTTCCCTCAAATTTATCCAAGTTAAAAGTAATTCTTGTATCATAACAAGGATTTCAACCTAGTTCTGATTCTATGTCAGTGCTGTCACACTGTCTGAAAACACTGCCACGAATTATTAGGAATTTTGAGTCAGAGGGGTTTAGAATTAGGGTAGATATTTTCTTCGACCATTTCTCAGACCTACGGAAAAATTCCAAAGTTCCCCCCAGCCCTCTTGGGAAGCATCCAAGAAAAAACAGATGTCAGGAACTTCCACTTCCAAGAATTTCCTGGGAAAAAGCAAAGAGCACTGTCCTAGCATTCAACTAGTTAAAGTTGGTTTGCATCTGTAATAAATATAAATCACTTACATAATGATTCATATATGTTTTAGACATATTTTTTAAAGTTTTAAAGTCAAACACCATAGAGGACAGTCCCCTTAACATACTTATTTCATTACTGTATCTTAAAAAAATAAGCTTTGTAAGGATATACAGTATATCATCCAAGTCAGGTTATTCCAGAGAATAATATTCATTTTAGGATGTTGGCCTGCAGAATACCCCAAAATAGAAACTACAGGATTTTTCATTGTTTACATTTAAGGATAACAATTGCGCCTGTGCTAGGTATGGGACTCATTCCGGCAGTAGAGGTAATCGCACCTACAGTAACACCACTTGGAAAAATCTAAGTATGATCTAGTGGACTAGCCAAACCCCACTGCTACCTGAAACATGAGCAACTATTTAGCTACAAGCCAAAACTAAAGATTAAATCAAATCTTTACCTTGTTCCTCCGGATCAATATGATAGGCAACGACAAAAATAATAAGGGTTGATTAAACAGAGCTTCTGGTGAAGAAGCAATACGAACAACAGGGGAGGTCCATAGAAATAATTGTATAAAAAGGTTGCTCACAAGTGCGAGGTCGTGTAGAACAAAACACAAGTAGTAAAAGTGTAATAAACTCGCTAAAATTAAACCCAGAAAGCTAAAAAAGCTGAATGGCATTTCAACATGTGAGGAAATTAACATGCTTAATCATCTGGATTTTCTCCCAACCTTAACATTAATTTACTTAAATTTTGAGCAATTAAAATAGTTGGCTATGAGCTGAAGATAAATCTTTAGCAAACTAAATTCCTCAAAAAAAAAAAAAAAAAAAAAAAAAAAAAAAAAAAAAAAAAAAAAAAAAAATCCTGCAGCCAGCACGCTTTCAGAAAAATAGTTTAAACCACTTTTACTGACATTCATTGCAATTCCAGAAGATATCCCTTATCAAAACTTTAAATAACCTAAAATCAAAGAAAATCCCAATCTGGATCATGGGTAAAAAAGATAAATAAAAACATCTTGACACTGGTAAACTTACTGAAAGAACTGAAAGACGAAGAAACTTGGACACCCACACCTAGATAGTTGCCCTCAGAAAGACTCTATACTTACTAGAGAGGGAGACATATTACAAGGAAAGAACATAGGAAATTCCTATTTTAGGGTTAACGTCAACATTTAAACAGCTCCGAGAGAGAAGCAATATGAACATCAGGGAGTTTCATAGAAATACTTGTAAACCTAAAGCTAAATTTCCATAGCACTTTAGGTAAAACCAGAGTTTTGCATTACATATTGGCTGGAGGCTTCCCTAATGATTTCAAATCGACATTCAACTTTATATATTTTCTATAAATTAGAAAACTACCTTCAGCATTACTGCATTCAATTTGATTATTGCAGATTATAATTAGATACTTATTAATTGACGTATCCATAATCAATTAAAACTGAAGAGGAAATAGGTAAGAAGTCCTCATTGACACTGCACCAAAGGAATATGTAATGAAGATCAATGGAAGTAAGAAAATAACACAAATCAATACCGATCTCTGTAAAGTAATAGACTGCTTATTGCCCTGAATTATAAAAATTATAAAAACCAGATGTGGTGGAAAATTAATAAGTGTTCATGCAATCTTTTAGTGGTATCCAACAAAATAGGCCAGTATATGCCTGTAAATCTTTTCATTTATCTTCTGTGAATGCTTAGAAAATTATACTGTACACCAAAATATCACACCTTATTTACGACCAAAAAACCTAATGGATGAGAACAAAAGAATAACTTCATATTTTCTATATGCTTTCACAAGGCTACTGTTACAAACGTAAACTGTTTAATAACAGTAATGGAAGTAATCTTTGGCTACCGTTACAGTTGCTGCAACTCATTATCCAATAACCTTCCTTCTCTTGCATTAAAAAACCCTTCCTCCCCAATCATGATACTAAAGTCCCTGAAAACTTATAAATCAACTATCAATACAAACCATTCTGAATTTTATTATTTTCATAGTAGGTATCCTTGAGATTATGTGCCAATGCATCCTTCCAAGGCTTGTGTAAACTGTCAGAGTCAGCAGCATTGGTAGAGCTTGGGGAGCACAGGGTTGATCCCCTGGTTGATCCCATTGTAGAACCCCTAGGGGTTCCGAGAGGATTAATTTGAGGTGTATGGTGAAGAAGACTGTTCGGCTTCGATATATTTTGGACAAAGTCCCGAGAATATTGTGGTAGGTTCTCTAGCTCATCCCCAGCAGAGCCGTAACTACGGATGGTGTCAAAGTTGTTTAGCGGCATGTAGGCAGGTTCACTAGGACTAGTGGGGTAGGAGTCGGGGCGAGGCGTGCAACCGTGCGGATTCTGCAACACATACAAGCCAACACAACAGTCAGGCACAGCCAACACAACACTTAAAACCCCTGACTGAGCTGCTCAGGAATAAGGGTAAGCCATCAAAATACAGACTCAAACTAAAACAAAGGATTTGCTACAAATTGCAATCAGAAAAATATTAACACACATATTAGCATCATAAAAAGAAAAAACTGCAAATATAAAATAGGGAAAAATCATCACCTAATATCAAAATAATCATATAGTACTAAATTCAATATACTGTAAATACTACATTTTGATGAGTTACCTTGATGTTAGTCAGGTCACTAAAGAGAAACATATTGGGTGTAAAATGTTTCAAAACTTATTCAAATGCATGTGAAATAATAATTCAAAGCCTATAGCACATGCATAGCTTCTATCAAACCAATTAAATAAGGCTAGAATAATATGGTGATAAGAAGCAATAACTAGCTGTGAAAACTACTTTTGCATTTATATGTGACCCTACTTTTGTATTTGCATAACTACCAAATACAAAACAGCAGAAATGAGTAGTCTTATACTCTTTAATTTTTAAAAGTTATTTCTAGCTTAAAAATGACTTTGTGCATTAAATATAAGTTAAAGTTTAGGTAAAATGATTAGCAAATTACACTCCAATAATAAAAAAATCAAAATACTCACACAGATAGGCACACATAAAACTCATCAATACGATGCTAAATGAAAATGTGTTATTTACCTGGGATGCTTCCAAATTGCTCAATTTTGAATTTCTTTTGTATATGTTATGATGATTGTCTGTATTTTTAGGCTTCAGAATAACATGGTTTGTCTGTTCAAGTAACTGACGTCTGCGAGCAGCCCTTTGTTCTCGACAATGTATTGCCAATACAATAATCAGCCCCAAGATGACCACAGCAACGATACCAATTATTATATATATAATCTGCAAGAAAACATATTGCAATAATCACATTTCCATGAATTTATTTAACATTTATAAATATCAAAGCATATTCAACACTGTTAAAATGTACTTCTAAAAAAATATCAAACTTATTCCAAGTTAAGCATGCTGCATGTATTACAGAATTGTACTTTAATTTTGAATCTCAAAGATATATGCAAATGTATTACATTAATTTTCTTCCATACATGGTTGACTGGAACTTGTTATTCAAATTTGCTAAACTGCAGCAATGAATACCAACTTAATACTAATAAGATGATATGCACTTCTATGGAATTCATACACATCTAAAAAATCCATACTATTTTGTAACATACCTCTTCCAGGCCAATGGGAATGACAACTCCACCAAGTTCATCACAATATGTGCCAGATGCATTTCTTGGACACATACAACGGAAGCTTCCATAACTGTTAATGCATGTACCTCCATTGTGACACGGATTCTTTGCACATTCATTTATATCAATATTACAATAAGCACCAGTAAAGCCACGACATTTGCAGATTGGTCCAGATATCCCTTCCTCACAAATTCCTCTGTTTAAACAAGGGTTAGGATTACAATACACATACTGGCAGCGTGGCCCTGTCACACGTGCAGGACATTCGCACATGTAATTATTTTCAATGTTGACGCAATGGCCATTGTTGAGGCAAGGGGAAGATGCGCATGGATTTGAGTCTAATTCACAACGTGACCCTTGGAAACGAGGATGGCACTGACATATAAAGGAGGCACCTTGTTCTTCACAGGTACCACCATTAAGGCAAGGAAGAGAACCACACACTCCAGGAGGCTGCAATGCAGTTTGACACAGTGGCAAAATGTGTGCCAATCTAGTTAATGATGCAACAGTCGTTGAATCAGTGTGACTCACTGGCAAAGATGTACCATCAATACGGGGATCATCAATACAACCAACAAAGCCTTGGCGAGGGTCTTGAGCACCTGCCCAAGGTCGAACTTCTGCTCCAAGATATAAATACGGGTCATCTAAGTTTAACAAGTCAGACGATCCAGGGGAAACACCCTGCCCGCGATATAGTGCATCAACAGTTATTTCTGCTGTGCTACCAAACCTCTCTAGCCCAACATGGTGCCACTGACCATCATCCACACGTAAAGAAACAGCCACTACTCCTTCTCCACTCCCTAAATCCCATCGATAATGAAGTTCTCCATTTTGCAACTGAAAATAACAAAGAGATCAAAGTCATAATTACACAACAGAACATATCATATCAAAATTAGCAAAAAAATATCAATGATGTAAGGAATAACACTAGGATATTATCACAATGGAATATATATGGACTTTATTCTTTTATATTTTCTGTATATCCATATCTTAGGTGCGTTTGAATTACCTGCACTGTACGATTTTATATACGATAAACTCATTTCCACTAAATACATCAACACAATTTTAGTGGGATAAAAATCTAAAATGTAAGAAGTGGGTTATTGAAAGTTCATGCATTATACTTCTGACTGATTTCAAGTCACGGCTTGAGATAGATTCATCTTTTAAAACAAATAATATCAAAGATAAAAGATTTTTTTATTAGACTCTTAGCTACAAAATCCTTTTTCAATAAGATAATCTGTGAGTTGGGGATATTCCTAATATGTATAAGTTTCTCTTTCTTGAGGGTACACTCGGGCAAACTATTCTATCTTATTTCTCTTCCTCTTATTTTGTCGAAGTTTTTATAGTTTATATATGAAATATTTATTCTAATTGTTGTTACTGTTCTAAAATATTTTAACTTAATTGTTAATTAATTCTCTTATTTCCTTTCCTCACTGGACTATTTTCCTTATTGGATCCCCTGGGCTTATAGCATCTTCCTTTTCCAACTAGTGTTGTAGCCTAGCAAATAATAATAATAATAATAATAATAATAATACAGTAATAATAATAATAATAATAATAATAATAATAATAATATTGCTACTCCTATTTAGTGTACTCATAATGCACATGTACTTAAATAAAGCATCTTACCTCTAGAATGCTGTAATCAATTCTACCAGCTGTGAACATTATATTGCCATATGGGTGTAGTGTCCTGAACCACAGTGAAAACGTGAAGTGACGCTCAATGGGATTACGAAGAGAGTATTGTGCATAGCTCTTTCCTTTAAATGTCATGGGGGACTTTGGATGATAGCATTCTGGGCTGTTTTCTCTGTTTACACAGTTTGTTATATTTTGTTCGCAAGTAGCCCCTACCAAACCTTTAGGACAAACACAAATATATCCCAATCTTGAACTATCAGGTACACATATTTGGTAAGACTGACAAGGCTTGTGGGCACATTGATTTACAGCAATGTCACATCGGGCACCAGAAAAGCCAGTGTGACACCTGCAACGAGCTTCATGATAATGATGTAATGAAACAAAACTAAGTGTGTCAGTAGCTATAACAACTTGGTCATTATCAATGACAATATTTTCATCACACTTTCCATTTTCACACGAACTTTCTGTACATTTATCCTTGACAACTTCCACAACTTGTAGCCCTAAATCTGACTCCAAATTCTCGCGTCCAATTTCAATCCTCTTCCGAATAATAGTTCTGTTATAGTATTCATCTGGAGATTTTCGAACAGCAAAAAGGACATCAAGATCAGCTGTGTGATACGTAGGCTTTGCATAGCTCTTTTTCTTGGTATTTCTTCTAAATCTTGTGCGAGACGGCTGGAGACTTAATATTACAACATCACGTGATTTAGCATTTAGTAGATTTTTTATACCACGGTGAAATCTTCGTTTGTAAGATAAAAGAAATTCTTCTGGAGTTGCACCTTCTAGCTGAATAATAACAGAATTGTTGATCATGTCTTCACTTATGTCAATAACTTCAGCCTCGGCTTCACTGTATGTTGTAAATTTTCCATCAGAGACAGAAATATTTACTAAGTAAGTGCCTTCATCCAAGGCACTTTGTGCAGCTAAAGTACCATTATGTGAATTAATGGAAAAATATCTCCTGCTGACTCCATGGTCATCAGGCATGATTGAATAAGTGAGAGTATCATATGGGTCCTCATCCGCAGCTTTTATTGTTCCTAAAATTCCACCAAAATAATCCCCAGTATGCACAAACACAGTAACTTTCAGAGGAAAAACTACTGGATGGAAGCGGGATTCTTCAATTATCTGAAAGACAAAAGAAGAATTTTATTGATTATCAATGTATAAATGAATCACTTACAGCCCCCCAATGAAAACCTGGCTCTACCTAAAGGTGAATAAAAAAAATCTCTTCACAGTCCTTTACAACAACAAAACACAAAAATTGCTTACTCTAGAATCCATATTTAAAAGTCTGAATAGAAAAAAGCATCAACTTTAAAAATATTTCCATTCATTTAGAATTGTGTTAATACCAATTTACAAAACCCCCTGTATTATACTATATAATCATAACATAAGCAGTCTCAGAATTTCAAGAGCATAACTTTTCCCTTGAATTAAATTTGGAAATAAAGTTATTTTATTCTTATCAAATAAAACATTTACTTAACCTCAAATGAAAGAATCCTTAGTGCATTGATATTTCCCATTCTCTAGTACTTTATGGATACCACAATTATGGAAAAAATGTGAGTCTACAGTGATAAATAAATGGTTGGTCAAGGACAACAGGTCTCAGCAAAAAACTGAACCCCTTTGTCTTTCAGGCCGAGACATGGAGAGTTATAACCTTGACCCAACATGCCTAAGAAAGCTTAAGTAACCCTTGAAATCATCCTACAATGAGTCATTTGAACATTGAAGTTGAATTTGAAATTACACATCAGTGAATAACAAATTATCTAAACATTAGAAGCACTTGTTTAAGGAAAAACTTTGATCATACTGTCTAAATCCAATGTTAATTTTTTAACAACTCACTGTGCTGTTTCATTTTATACAGAATAATGTACAGTAATACACATCATTATGTTGGTTTGACATAAATTATTTCCGACTTTATGTGGTTCTTCCTAAAATACTAAATACAAAAATAAAATCCATGATATGCCACTTTACAGGACAGTATATCGGTCTCTATGTCGTACAATACTGTACTTCACATGGAAGAGCTTATCAATGTAGGTTTTCTGGTTCTTATGAAATGATGGTAAGCTGAAAGTATTTTTTTTTATGTTCAGTATGTGTATAGGGAACTTATAAGTCACTTTATAGGGCAAAAACCCAAATTACATAAAAACTGACTCAATTGGGTCTCTTGCAACCAATTAATAATGCGGTGGGTATTACTTACAGTATAGTATAGAGTATATTGATTACAGTAATTTATAGCTTAGGGATATTAACAATTCCTTAAAAGGCTAATTAATTGTGAGCAGCCTCAAGATAAATTACACTCTTACCTTAACATCAATCCAAGTTTCAGAGTAAAGTGGTGGTCTTCCATTATCATATACACGGATTTGGAGACGATAATGGGATTTAACTTTGTGATTAAACTTTGTGGCAGTACGTAAATGACCATCCTGAGTTATTCTAAATGCCCCTTCTTCATTCCCAGATCGAATTTCGAAAGTGAATGGCCCTCCATTTCGAGAAGCATCTTCATCCCCATCAGTGACTTCAAATTTAAAGACAAGATGATTGACAGGCTTGTCTTCCTGTAAAAAGTAATGTAAAGAACATTTTTAGAATGTGTTAAATACGCAATGTAAATACAGTAATGAAAAAAAAAATCTACAGAGCACCTTAAATAAATAAAAAAAAGGGGTAATGCAAACACTGGCTTTGGCCATATAAACAATTAACAGCTACAATGGAAGCATACCTGGACGTATGAAGTGTGGTTGGTTTCCACAAAAACGGGAGGGTTGTCATTTGCGTCACTGACTTCAATATTAAGCATGACAGAACCAGATCTCTGTGGAATACCCTGATCAAGAGCAATGATTTCCAACTCATAGGATGGAACACTCTCTCTGTCAAGTGGGCCAGCCACAGATATCCAGCCTGAGAGCTGATCGATTCTGAACTGGTGATCAGGATCACCATTAGCAATACCGTAAGTGATTCTCCCATTTCCTAGGCTGTCTAAATCTGTAGCCACAACCTGGAAAAATTTAATAAATTAAAAATAAATAGAAATTCATTCAATATAAATTTACCATTAAAGTCCTTATGGAGGAAGAGAAAGCATTACACCAAAAATTATTTCAATGACTTTAACATTAAATTATTCATATTAAAAAAACAAATATATACAATAACTACACCCTTATAATCATTCTAACAATGGAATTTTATCAATCAAAATAAATAACTGCTTGATCATAAGACCTGACCCAGGAAGCATCATACTGTACATGTAATCTTTTGTGAGCTTATCATCCCATAAAACAAAATGATTAATGATTATTTCTCAAGTTACAGAATCATTCTCATGCAGTTGTACCTTAATTTTGGGGGTAGTTATAAAACACAGATACTGTATAACAAATGTAAAGAAAATTCTTGTATAACTAAAGAAAAACCCTTTTTGGATCTTTGGAAACATTTTAATTGGGACAAAAACTGTAAAAAAGTTATAATTACCAGAATCCTCCATTACTTTACTACTATACTATAACTGGCACAAAAGCAGTAATAAAATGTTAAAACTAGCATTATTTCACCATATACTCTACAGTACACTTCCCAGCAATATTCACATCCACAAGTGTTAAACCTGTGAATGAGAAGGGAGGACTCAACTAGATACCTTAATGATTGTAAGTAGAGGCAACGAAAATTCTTCAGCACTGTACCTGTATCAATCTTTCTCCAATGATGGCAGCCTCATTGACTACAGCGGAGTAGGAATTCTGCAGGAATATTGGGGCATTGTCATTAATGTCGGTTACTGTAACATTGATGGTAGCATGATTCGAGAGAGGAGGCTCTCCACCATCTGTAGCTTGCACTGTTAGTTGATATGCATGTGCCCTCTCATAATCTAGTGTGTCCAACACTGACACATCACCTGTAATAAGAAATGCAATTGAACATAAAGCAACTTTATTAACTAATACGGTACTAAACACAGAATAATTACACATCTTCTTCAATTTTATGTGCAGACTACTGTCCTTCACCTGTCTAAACTTGAAGTTCTGGGATAAATTGAATGTCAAGAATGAAACACTTCTCTGCAATCCAATTGCTTGAAAGTAATAGTGGAATGGAATGAAATACATTATTATCAAAATGAGATTTGCCAGCCATGAGTCAAGCTCAAATCTTACACAGCTGGCTCAAAACTAATTTGGGAGAGATAAACTATGATATACTGTATATTGAATAAATGAATAAAAAATAATTATATAGTAATTATAAGATAAAAAACTAAATTAAGAGATAATCTGTGATGAATAGAAATTTAAATCACATCTATAGAACTAATGTTTCTTAAGAAGGTAAAAATATTAACAACAGAGAAACTCAGAATTCAATAAAATTTCAGATAAACTTTTTTAACCCAAATATATCTTTGTCTTGAAAACGTATCATGATAAAAAAAATAAGTTGTATGGTTAAAATAGTGTCACACTCACTAAACCTGGGAACTGTCTCACGAGGTGTGCACATTAAAAATCCATCGGTCAATTTCATATAACCAATGAGCAATCTTGCTAAAATTATTCCATCTTTTTATCTTTCTGTTCTGATGACTCCTAGGGAGATATAATTGGTTTAAGGTATTAATTTAGTATTTTCAAATTCATTATTCCACACTGCCATTTTTTTTTTCTAAATACTTTATGACGTTTACATAATTCTTAACAGGGAGTTTAATGTCATTCGGTAAATCTATTACTGACTTAGCACTACTACTTTTTCATTACCAACAGCTCCAACATGGGCCAGAATCCAGTATATTCCAATATTTACCCTGAAATGGAATGGAACGTGGAATTTAGGCTTTAAGCTAGGCACTTAAGCTAAATGAGTGGTTCCATATTACTTTCCTTACATATCAAAAATATATGTTCATTGCGACATCCAAAACTAGAATGGGAAATGCCTTTAACTTTTGTTTTCTAATATTTCTTGAAAGCTCTCACAAGATTACAAACAATGTTACTTTTAATATACTTTTCTGAAAATTTCAAAAGAAAGTTGCCATTAATAAAAAGAGAGTTGACATCAAGATGTCACTTAAGAGGCCAGGATGAAAAAAAGAACCCTGATCTCATAAAAGATTAGCTTCAAGTTTAGAAATACCCTCATAAGTCATTAAAATCCCTCTCCAGATCCAGAGTGAGAGGTTACTTCTTGAGATATGTTTCCTAGATTAATTTGTAGAAATAAGCAAGCTAGAAATTTCCTAAAAGCATTGGTTTTCAAAGATGAAGCCATAAAATAGCATTAAAGGAGATTATCTTCACTCCTCACTTAAAAGAGAAAGTGCTTGAATAACAGAGAGCCATTGTCCTAGAAAGTTAGGGTCTTGGCTAAAATTCCAGAGAAAAGATAAACTTAATGATTCCTCATTCTTAGGAGAAATCCTTATGATTCCTAGCAACACTACTAAAGAGGACATTAAGATTACTGATGTCTAAAAAAAAAAGGCTTAAAGAAACATAGTTTTTAAAGTAAGGTCAGAAAGATTACATTGCACTTAGAATTCATATGGGGATTTCACAACAGTATTTAGCAGTGAGATATTCCAGTTTGGAGGTTTAATTTAATGGGGGAAAATCTTTCTAGAAAGGTTAACACTTCTTTTATAATCCTACTAAAGGGCCATAAATGTTTAAGAAAACCTTAATAAACTAATGCTAGATTACATCAAATTTTTAGAATTCTATCCATACACAAACACCACAGTACCATCTGTTGATGTGTAAGTATGAATCTCTAGAAAATAGCACTTCTTTGTCAACCTACCCGTTCTAGGATGGATGGCAAACTTGCGATGTTCGTTACCTCCAATGATAGAATAAGTAATTTCTGCGTTTTTACCAGAGTCCCTGGAAGTTGCCAATACACGGACAATGCCCGAGCCAAGACTTGTACTTTCTGTTACAGTTGTGTAATATGTATGACTGGCAAATTCTGGAGGGTTGTCATTGACATCTGAAAGGATTTGTAGAGAAATTATACACTTATATTTTATAACTTTAAATGTTAAAATCTACTTTTCAAGAATATTACATATAGTACAATTCACAAGCTTTTTTTATTGATATGGAGTAAAATAAGGGCAAAATTCCTAAATCAAATGGAGAAAATATATATATTTTACTTGCACAGTACACTGGTAAACACTAGCATACCTGATACAAGTACAAGAATATTAGTCCGTGTTGAAAGTTGAGGGGTGCCATGATCGGTGGCTATGACAGTAAGGTTGTACATTGGATGCTTCTCTCTGTCTAAAGTTTGTGTTACACTTAGTATGCCAGTCTGCCGATCCAACAGGAATATATCATTGCCTTCCAGTGCATACGTTACTTTACGATTCAAACCTGAAAGGAAAAGATTATAGACAACATTTATAAACAACTACCTTGTACAATATTTCATGACCTAAAATCAACATTCAGATAATTCTAGAATATAATAGTATTGCAGAATAACAATCCAAAAATTAACTCCACTGTACAATAGCCCACCTTTATCTGGATCTGAAGCATGAACCTTGATAAGCAACAGATTTTCAGGGGAGTTTTCAGGAACATTGACACTATAGCTTGGCATGCTGAATACTGGGGCATTGTCATTTACATCGGTGACATCTATCTCTACTTGGCAAGAACACGCCCAGTCAAGATTGTCACCATCTTTTACCGTGGCTTTAAGGGAGTAATGAGATTGTGTTTCTCTGTCTAATGGATGTTCAATAGTCAGCTGACCAGAATCAATGTCCATTGCATATTTTCCAGCTCCTGGCCCAGTAAGGAAGAATTGAGGATGAGATGAGAGATCAAGGTCTGTAGCCGACACAGTGAGGAGTAAGGTACCAATAGGGGCCGCTTCATTTATGGTGTGACGGTAAACAGGAGTTGTGCAAAGGGGGCCATTATCTGAAAGTGAAAAAAAAAATATTGGTTATCTTCGCTATTTACATTGAAAAAACTTGCAATATGATATAAACTAAAAAATTATCACCTCATGTAATGGATGTATTCATATTTATTTTTAACTAATTTTCTTGATATAATATATCAAAGATTATTATTTTCCTTAGCATAACCGCTAGAGAGTTATGGGGTTTTTTGACTGGCCGAACAGAACTATATTGGATCTTTCTCTCTGGTTACGGTTCATTTTCCATTAGCCTACATATACACCAAATAGTCTGGCCTATTCTTTACATATTCTCCTCTGTTCTCATACACCTGACAACACTGAGATTACCAAACAGTTCTTCTTCTCTCAAGGGGTTAAGTACTACACTATAATTGTTCATTGGCCACTTTCCTCTTGGTAAGGGTAGAAGTGACTCTTTTTAGCTATGGTAAGCAGCTCTTCTACAAGGACACTCCAAAAGCCAATCATTGTTCTCTAGTCTTGGGTAGTGCCATAACCTCTGTACCATGGTCTTCCACTGTTTTGGATTAGAGTTCTCTTGCCTAAGGGTACACTTGGGCAGAATATTCTATCTAATTTCTCTTCCTCTTGTTTTGTTAGTTTTTATAGTTTATGTAGGAAATATTTATTATAATGTTGTTACTGTTCTTAAAATATTTTATTTTTTCCTTGTTTCCTTTCCTCACAGTGCTATTTTCCCTGTTGGACTCCATGGGCTTATAGCATCCTGCTTTTCCAACTAGGGTTGTAGCTTAGCAAGTAATAATATGAAGCAATTTAACAAGACCATATAGCCATGATTTCTAGACTAATTGGCCAGGCCTATAAATATATCAATAAATGGGTTAGTATATGAAATAAAGCCACAGTACACACAAAACATTGATGAATATTACAGGTATCAAAGAACTACAGATATTTTTTATATTACTAAAAACTTGGAGTGTACAAAAACAAAGAATGCTTCATTAGTTTGTGTTCATGGCATGTTCTTTCATGATTATCTCTGAATAATAACAATTTTTGTCTAAAAAAAGGCCACCACTATGCAACATTCACTAAACATATATGTGTCCCTATAAGAAACCTTGAAACATAAAATAACACTTCCACAAAAAGTAAACAAAAAATTTTAAATTATGCAAATTTCTCATATGCTTTGATATGTAATGAGAGAATTCTTTTAAGAAACAAATATAATTACCATTGACATCCAAAATGTCAATAATGACATAAGATTTGGCAACATAAACACCATCTGTTGCTGTTACTTCCAAGATGTACTGATCAACAGCTTCTCGATCCAGGCTCTTGGCAACGTAAATCTGTCCTCCACCTCGAACGTGGAAATGCTGAAGAGCATTTCCTGATGTCAAATAATAAATAATATTCTGCCCCATTTCACCATCCAATGCCCCACCTCCAAGATCATAATCAATGACTTCAAGCTGAACAACTACTGTTCCAGGTATGGCATCTTCCATAACTGTGAAAAAGAATTAGTTTTGTATCATTAAACATCCTTTAACTAAAAAAAACTGTAAAAGTTAATACCATGAATTTATTTTCAAAGGGAAGATTCACATTACGGATTTAAACGCAAAATATTTTGAGAAAAAATTTGTACATTCTTTGACTGTAATTTACTTTTGTTTAACAATATAAGAGTAACATACTGAATGCATGAAAACTTACCTGTAGCTTGGTAACTCTCCCTAACAAAGAGTGGAGCATTGTCATTGTAGTCAATAACTTCTATCACAATTATTGCAGTACAGCTTAATTTTGGATTTCCATTGTCCCTGGCTATGACCTGCAATTAAAGGATACTGTCTTAGCACACAAAAAATATAAAATCCTCTAATTTCTCAACAGTATAAAAAGTCATCTACGCTATCAAAATTTCTGAAACCAATACAATAAGCATTAGCTTACATGTTAGGAGGCAGGTCTTACCGTAAGTTCATATTTTGATTTAGCTTCCGCATCCAATTCTTGGTTGAGTGAAAGCCAACCAGAATATGGATCAAGAGTGAACAAAGGTTTCTCTACAAGAGGTGACTGCTCTTCGATGAGATACCGAATCTCAGAGTTACTTCCAGCATCCCGGTCGTTAGCCCAAACTGTTCAAAGAACAAGATAATTTTCAAACAATTAGTATTTAAAGTAGCACAAAAAAATTAAATTCATCTCTTTGTAGTTTAGAGTACAGTACTCATTAATAAAAATGACTTCAGCTAATGTTCTTAGCAACTGTACAATAGAAAAGATATTTGTAGTACAGTACTACATTACCACAGGTAAAATTTAACCAGTCATATCAAATCACTTACCTCTCACTACATTTGATCCAGAAGGTGTATTTTCAGCAACTGAAACATAGTACCTTTCACTTTCAAACACAGGTGATTCATCATTGACGTCATGTACCTAGTAAAAGAAAACAGAAAGGTAATGACAACATCAAAAACAAAATGCTTCACAAGTTTCGGAAAACAGTACTCAACTAAACAGTATCATTCTTAAAATCAATCCATATGACATGAATAAAAAAAATATTCATAAAATATTAGATTGTTTCGATCTTAAATTTGATAAAATGCTAAATTCCACTGATATACCTCCCTGCTCTTACTGTCTACACATTAAAAAGGATGGTATGTCAATATTCACATTATTCAACTGTGTGCAAATTACACACATAGATATATATATATATATATATATATATAAACAACTTGCCTCTATTATAACATTAGTGCTTGTTGCTAATTCTGGTTCATCCACTGGCAGTGCAGTGACAATCAGGGAAAGACGCTGAACTTCTTCTCTATCCAACCTTGATGTTAATGTTAATATTCCTTCCTGAGAAACAGACACTGGAGGAGTAACTTCTTGGCCACCCCAGTCAACTGTGTACTCAAGTTCTCCATCAAAACGAGCACCCACAGAGCCAATTCGAGTGCCTAAAATGAACGCATAATAAATATATAAAGTACATAACAGCAGCTAACCAAGGAAAAATTGTGGTATTAAACAAAAGTAAATTTCAACTCATTTTTTAATGTTAAGTAATATTACCTTTTAAAAGACTAAATTGTCTTATTTGTTAAATCATAGTGAAATAAATTTAACATCAAAAGAATAAATATCAAATAACTGATACCTGTTTTCAACGTTTAGCAGACATAAACAAGATACCAATGTACATAATTATATGCAAATTATCATAATTCTATAAAATACATCCCTATCCTAAAATACATATGAATATCAGATTTTTTTTATTCAGAATACATTTCCAAAATTGGATTTACCTTTTGATGATTAGTACAGTAATGCTAATTTTATTCAATAAAATTCAGACATAATCAACTGGATATTCTATTCCTCTGATAATCAAAATATGCAAAAGAACATACCTGGTGGAGTATCTTCTGGAACAGTGAGAGTATATTTGCGAGACAAAAATTCAGGAAGCTTCACATTGACGTCTACCACCCTCAATAATACAGCTACATCTGAATGAAGACTTCTTTGGCCACCATCTCTACCCTCAATGAAAAATTCAAACACAGAATTGCCTGGAAAATAGCAAATGCAAAGTTAAGACAAAAACATCCAAGAACTGTAATACCTTAAAAGGAAATACTAGAATTTAAATACAACTAATAAAAATTAAGGAAAATATAGAATTATTCAGGAAAAATAATTCTTTTCATAGCTTTACTAACTATTGTACTGTATATTGCACCTAATCAGCTCTCATATCTACCATATACAATAGCCCAATTCCTTAGTTAACCTTCAGAATATCAAACTTACTTTGCAACACTTGGCAATCAATTTTCAAAGACAACGTTGTAAATATAAAAAGCTAATGCATGGTTATTACCTGAAGTAAGTTTCAATATATCTCTTTATAAAAGGCTATAACTTGAAAGTATTTCTACTACTGTACAGTACTAGTAACCAAACAGAAGCACCAGTATATAAATGCCCTGAGTACCATATGCATCATGCCAATTTCAGTTTAATCTTGAATGCATCCATCTGTGGCAACAATAAGATGATCAGCAAAATAGTCTCTTTTGTATTTAATTAGTAAAGATATCTAATGTAAGAAACATGCCAGCTGAATATTACCATACCTAATTCTTGGGCATTTTTCATCAGAATGATCTCTCCTGTAGTTGAATTTATATCGAAAGATGCTTTAATATCGGGCAAGGTTGAGCCATGGAAATGATAAGTGACAGTGCCATTCTCACCAGCATCAGCATCCTCAGCACATACCTATAAATATATGTACAGTAGTAAATACATGTAAACATATATCCCAAAATTTCAAATGACTTGAAATAAACATCAATCATATTTTATTTCTTGTCAAGTAAACAGGAATTTTTCTTCTTTAATTGAAGATTGCACCAAATTTACCTTAAGAATACTTGACCCTGCTGTTGCATTGGCCCTGATTATAGCCTTGTAATCTTTCTGCATAAATGTAGGTTTGTTGTCATTCTTATCATCTACAGTAATATGAAGGGTAGTGAATCCTGTCCGTCCTCCAATATCCATAGCCATAACAGTGAAAGAATACTCTGCTTTTTCTTCGCGATCGAATACTTCATTGGTCCACACATCACCTATATACAAATTGGGAAAAAATCAATTAAATTTTATCAAGGGTTTGAAATACTTCTACTATGAAATAAAACAAACTATGAATAAATAAAGCAAACAATAAGCAACAAGCCTATTTTCAATATCATAACATTACAACTATAGTATTCATTACTGACCTGTGTTTTCATTGATTCTGAAAAAGTTGAGGGCATTGTCTCCAGTAAAATGATATGTGACGTCTCCATAGCGACCAGAATCCACATCTCTGGCAGACACTTGAGCGACTATTGTTTTTAATGCTGAATTTTCTGGTATATGAGCATCATACTGGGCAACTTTGAACGTAGGGGAGTGACCATTTACAGGAGTAATTGAAACTGCCAATCGTGTATATGCGGTAAATACTCCATCACTTACTGATATGTTGAGAACATGCTGATTAGTTTCATGAAGCTTCTGACTATTCCAAACTGTCACCACACCTGGAGGAAAAATGTGTATTTTCCTTAATGAATAATGCATTTCAAAAATAAGAATAAACTGGCAATCTAAAAGAAGTATGAAATTTCATTGGATTCAGGATTTGATATATATCATAAAAAATATTAGGAGCTTATAATACTGTTAGCATTATAAAATTAGATAATAATATGAGTACTTACCTGTTGCAGAGTTGATAGCAAAAGCTTGCAATTCATTCCCGTCAACAACAGAATAAGTTAGCTTATCAATATCGCTTATATCTTCATCGGAGGCAGACACAAGAGTAACAAAATGACCTCGAGATGCACCTTCGGTAACAACACAACGCTGTGCTTTTTGCTCAAATACTGGAGGATTATCATTCATGTCCAACACTGGCAAAGATAAAAGTTATATTTAAATTGACTGCAACATTATCTATTTCTAATTTCTAAATAATTTCATATATCTCTTCTGTCAAAAATACTATTTTTCATGACACTTTCAATGTATCAAACCTAGCATATAAATGGAATCTTACTTTCTAATCGCCATGATTATGCTCCTGTATTCTTTTTTCATATATTAAAACAGAATTATTTGTATAAATAATATGCTATGAGTTGATATTTCAAAATCATTTCTGAGGAAACAGTGTATTCATGGATGATAAATAAACAAACAAGAAAAACTTAATGCCACAGTTAGAAAAAAAGCTTTACCTGTAATGAAAATATGAGCTGTAGATGAAAGAGGCGGTGTTCCTTTATCAATAGCCTGAACTAAAAAGTGGTGAACTGGAATGGTTTCTCGATCAAGGCCCTGCTTCAAAATTAGGATACCAGAATCTCCTTCCATATAGAAATTTTCAGGAAGACTTCCATTCAGACCTATAAGACGATAGGTGACTCCAGCATTTGGTCCAGTATCTTCATCTGTTGTAGTCACAGTTAGGATTGGAGTTGCTACAGCTGTAGCTTCTGATACACTGATATTGTAGAAATGTTCACGGAATGTCGGTGCATTGTCATTGACATCTATGACTTGCACCGACACTACTACCTCTGCCCATTTTCCAGAATAACTGTCCGTAGCTCTGACAGTCAACTGGTATGCATTTCGCATCTCATAGTCAAGGTCATCTAAAACTCTTATCAGGCCTGTAAAATAAATAGCACAAATTGTTTAACAAAGATTCACTATGTGACTTGTTACATGATAGATTATTCTAATCTATAATGTCATTATTTTCCATCCTACAGTATCAACTAATTTTACATAACAATGAACTAAGCATAACAATCAAGAACTTATACAGTCATAAACTCACTCTATACTGTATGATGATTTGGAAGTTCATAAACGTAAAGTTTATACTATGACTAGGGTATTTAAGAGACTAGTAAGATATGAAATGCAATTAATTAAAAAGTACAGGTACTGTATATAAGTACAGTATTAAACTTATGTAAACATATAATCAAAGCACTAGGAATACAATGCTGACACAAGAGATGGATGTCACAATATAAAGTAATTACAAAAGGTATCATGAATCCAAATTGAATAAAAAAAAACACATGCTAAGTGAGAAAAAAAAGTATTTAAATGTGCAGCATAAATATAGATGGCCAGCTGTAATAACAAGATTACGATCCTCCTTCTCACCCTAAAAACTAGTTCACTGTCAAAGAACTTCACTTCATAAAATTCTAAAGTGCCATTTCAAGATAACAGTTAAGTTCATTGAAGCACATATGGACATAATGCTTAACTTGATAAAATTCTAGCTCTAAATGAAATCTTCATAGATCTAAATAGATTTCATACTACACCTCAATTAAAAGTTTGAAAAGGATCAATACTCTAGCCATAATCTATTATAAAAGTGTGATATCCTACCCTCCTCATGTTCCATGGCAAAAGTCTGGTGTTCATTGCCTCCAACTAAGGTGTATATGAGTTTCCTATTGAGCTGGCTATGGGCTGTAACAGTCACGATGGGTGTATGGGATTCAGCATTCTCAGCAACTGTTGCACTATAGAACTGTCTGTCAAAGATGGGCTGTGATCTATCGACGACTTTCAATCTGACTGGGACTTGAGAAGATAGTTGAGGGGTTCCTAGAAATTAAAAATAACAATCAATTACAGTATAATAAATTCATTCTTAGACTTCACACTTCACATAACTGTACAAAACTAAGAGTAAATCAAATTTGAAAAACTATATAACAATTAAGACCTCCAATTAATAAAAATATTATAATTCAGAATGTGGTGCATTGCACATACCCCAGTCTAAGGTATTTTGTGAAAGGGGAGGGGGTCCAAGTAAACAAGGGCATACAGTATACCAAAGTAAAAGGAGGGAGAAATGGAGTAATTTTATATCAAAATGAAAACAGCACAAACTGAGCGAGAAAATAATGACTAAGTTCAGATACTGTCAGTTTTTGTTTCAATATCAGTCCATTTAGTTTCAATCACAGATAAGATGAGAAAAATTTCTCACGAATCATTTACTTTTAATCAATATTCCACAATAAATAAGAATATACAACAAGAGAAAAAAAAAATAGGGAATATGATGAGTATTGATGTGACCTGAAACACATTCCAATTTAAATCTTTGAAATATAAGAGACTGACTATTTACAGGGACCAAATTACTGAAGGGAAAGCTAATGATATGCATTAAACTTATTTGTTACATTATTCAACAATAAGGTATAATTTTCAAAAGGACAGTTATCCAATAAGAGGGGTCCATAAATTAAAAAAACACCTTTAGATCCACAACTATGACTATTGAATTGTGATATATGTATTTAAAATCAACATTGACTTGGGTAATGATATAGTCAAGGAGAATTACTGGCTAAGTAAAATTCCATCTTAAACAATGTATTTGATAAAAATCCAATATTAAACACCTAATGGTGAAAATAAACAAGTCATACCTCCATCATAAGCATTTACAATAAGTTCATATTCACTCCTCATTCCTTCTAGAGACTGCTTCAAATGTATCTCTCCAGTAGATCGGCTGACACTAAAAAGATCCCCATTTCCACGTTGTAATTCATAGCGAACATCACTATTTTCGTCAGCATCAAAATCAGTGGCCTGAACCCTGAATACAACTTGATTCTTCCTGGCATCAACAGATATTACACCATAGTAGGGAGTGTTAACAAATATAGGAGCATTGTCATTCTTATCTGTCACCACAACATGCATCTGTACGTGAGCAACTCTAGGTGGTGATGATGTAACCGAGCTTCGGACTTCTATAACCAGTAAGTAATTGTCCTTAGTTTCACGGTCAAATGGTTTGCCTGTTGTCTGTATGACTCCGGAGGTTTCTCCAATTGTAAACATATCTGTTGGATTGAGAATGCTAAAACGAAGATGTTCATTAAGTTCGCTACCAAGTACATGGACCATAGAGACTTTATCCAAACTTGTGCTGTTTTCTTCCACTGCAGCGAAATATTTGTCTTCACTGAACCTCAAGCCAGTGCGTGGTATACCTTCTACAATGATGTTCACCGCAGCACTTGAAGCAAACTGGCCATCATTAACTGTTACCTGTGAAATATCAGAACCACAACAGATTTGAATGAGTTGCATTTAACTGTATTTAAACTTTTCAAAGTCAATAACAATACTTTCTCTTTATAGGGTGACTCAATCATGTGTTGATCCCTGTCATTCATGGGTTTTTATCTAGTCAATGTTTAAAATGAGGAAGAATAACAAAGGAAAAAGATAAAGGCTCATGGGTGTGGTTTCCTAAAAGGATTCACCCGACTGTCAACAATGAGAATGAACTGTCGCAAAGTTCAAGGAAATAAAATATTTCTGATGCAAATGAGATTTT
Organism: Palaemon carinicauda; assembly: GCF_036898095.1. Lineage (NCBI taxonomy): Eukaryota > Metazoa > Arthropoda > Malacostraca > Decapoda > Palaemonidae > Palaemon > Palaemon carinicauda. The sequence continues at coordinate 123,618,794 of NC_090733.1, read as the reverse complement.
AGGATTCCTTATTTTAGAGACGGGGGAAAATATGAAGTAGAAGAGTAAACAGGGTTCCTAATCATATAAACAGGTATTAATTGAATAATATTGTCAGAAAACTAGAATAAATAAAAATATTTGACATCGTACTTAAAACTAATACAACATAATCAAATAGCACAATTATAAATATGTAACACTGACTACATACCTTTAGATGATAACTCCCAACAAGATTTTCTGACTGGTTTACAGTGATGAGACCAGTTCTTGAATTTATTTTAAATTTTCCATCTCTATTTCCATCTGCTATTTCATACTCCAGATTAGCTTTGCCTCCAAAATCTAGGTCAGTGGCATTCAACTGCACGACAGTTACATCCCTGGAAATGTAAAATTTGAGGTTACATTTTGCAAAATGGAAAAGTCAAATAGTATATGAATAGGCTTTAACATGAGCAACACATCCGTAGATAGACAAGAAAACACAAATGTTTTATTTTTATTAAAAGAGAGTCCTACATATCATTTAACAGATGTTAAATAAGCTGTAGATTTTTAATATTTCTATAAAGTCTTGAAAGAGCTTTATGATTAAGATTTCCTTTTCATTTCAAAATCTCAAAAAACTAAGAACTTTAGAGCATGATATAAAAAAAACTGAGTCCTGTAAAAAAAATAATGTTTGATACTTTAGGCATATCACTTGTATACAGAAGGGAAGTGGAATAATCATGTGGATCTCACGAGCAACATTCAAAATAAAATTTCGTATTTTATTCAATTTAACTAAAATTCAAGATTATCATCATAGCCATTCAAAAATCTCAGTAATTTAGAGTATCACTTACTTGAATGTAGGTGTTAGTAAGGTAGCATTATATTCTTGTAATAGGAAGCGTGGTGGAACATCATTAATGTCCGTTATTGTAATAGTGACTGTTGCAGTTGTTGATGCTGATAGTCTTGGCTGGCCACTGTCATGAACCTGAACACTAAATGTAACTTGTGCAATAACCTCATGATCCAAGGACCCTGTTGTTCGTATAGCACCTGTTAAAGAAAGATAAATTATAGCGTTAGTTAATAATTTTGCAATCAATTTTGTTTCATTGAATGTTTCTTATGAAATCATCGGTTAACCGAACAGTGCAAATCATCAATTTCATAATCTTTCATTTAAAGATTTTCATTTTGCAATCTGTCATAAATTTTACATACAAATAGGTAACTTACCTGTTGATGAATCAATGGCAAAATACATCCTTGCTTCTTCTTCAATGATAGTGAACATTAAATTTGCATTTTGATCTGAATCTTTATCTCTAGCTGTAATCACTAATGGAGAATTATTCTCCATCAACACAACAGAGTTGATAGAAGCAGCTTCCGATATATGGCCACTGTAGGTGTTCTGAGTGAAGAATGGAGCATTGTCGTTCTCATCTCGGATGTTAATTATCAACTGAGCAGTTGCTTCTTTGCCATTCTGTAAGAAAAATAACAGCAGTAAGAAAAAGAGGAGCAGAATATAAGCCTGGTACAACTATCATCAATAAATATTAAAAAACCTATACAGTACTTTCATTCAGTTAAATCATTCCAAATTTCACGTCCCCTCATGCTTAAATATTTTGTTTTGATATTTGCAAAGAAACCAACTTCATTCTACAGTAAAACAATCATCATAGTACTATACTATGAGTAGAGCAAATGAATCACCAATTTACTCTATACCAAGTTAAAAACGATAGCTATATCTGTGGAAAAACACACACATACAAACTAGAAAATAATTCAATAACAAGACTATTTTAGGTCATTATGTACCCTGAGCTATATTTACTTTTTAACTAAGTTCTATAATTCTTTAGTCATGACACATTTTAACTTCTTTAAGCGACATACGACAATAAGGATTCTAATCTAGTGTATGTCAAGAAATCTACTTAATTTTTTTTTTTCATTAAGAATTGTTACAATTGTGAATTTTTACATTATGATTATCAAACAAATTTTCCCTAATCTTGGATGGTTTTCATAAATATCAACAAGTAACAGTTAGAAGCATTAACAAACCTTCAGGGCAGCTTTGCAAGAGTTAAGAATTTATATCAGGGGTCTGGATAAACTATCTAATAATAATAACAATACTGTAATGATAATAATAATGTTATGAAAAATCAGCTGTACTGAACTTACAATCAAACTATCTGACTTACCATTGATGATGCAATCACAGTGAAATTATATGACTGAACTTTTTCAAAATCAACTGGCATATCCAATGACACCATTCCTGATGCTGGGTTAATCACAAATGGTATTCTTCTTAGTTCTCCAACAAAGGAGAAGGTAACACCCAGCCTACTTTCAACTTCAAGCATACCAATGTAATCTCCGACCCGCGAAGCTTCGCTTACTTCAAAGACATATTCTTTCTTCAAAAACCTAATGCAAAAGATACAAGTGTGTTATTCAACAGCAACGCTACACAATAAAAAAAACTTCATGAAAAAAGTGTACTCCCACCAATTGTATTATATACAGTATGTCGATAATGTTACACATGAACATGACTTCTTTAATTCAGTGTTATACTGTATATCAATACCATTTAAATAGTAATAATCAAGAAAATTAAGTAATCATAACTCTCAAGTAGAAAATACATAACACATAAAACTGAATAGAAAAAATAAAACATTACATATGATTTTACCTGGGAGGAGCACCATGAGCAATCTTGACATGAATGTTGACATTGACATTAGAATGACGAGGAGGTGATCCATTATCACTTCCCCTCACAGCCAGCCAATATTCTGGCATTTCTTGTCTATCAACTGATCTTGCTAGTGATATTATGCCAGTTACTGGATCCAAGCGGAAAACTCCACCGATATTACCTGAAAATTTTCATTCAATTTACTATGAAATGAGTGGCGAGTTCAACATAAACATTTTCATAAAAACAAGTACTGTAGTACAAAAGGTTTCTATTAGAAATATTCAATCATATGAACAGTATGCTAAAATAAAGTAGCAGTACACATATACAGAAAAAACTAGAGTTTATTTTACTGTAAATCCGAGAAAGTCACTCTTTAAAACATACCAGATATTATAGAATACATTATATGGCCATTTGCTCCTTTGTCTCTATCAACAGCTGTGATTTTAACTATTGAAGTTCCAATTGCTGAGGTCTCTGTAACCGTGCCATTATATTGGGTTGCCAAAAACTGAGGAACGTGGTCGTTACTATCACGTACTTTGATTATTACACGAGCATAGTCACTTTTTGTGGGAGTTATTCGATCTTTAACACCAACTGTAATAATGTGCTCCTCCTGTACTTCCCTGAAAAATTTTGATATAAAATTTGTAATCAGTAAAGTAAAATCATAGACAACCAAGATGATATATTGTAATCATTTATTAAAAAATATAATGTATAAGTCTGTGAGATGACAAATATTGACATATTGATGTAAACATATCTACACTGCTAAAATGAACTATCATAGTCTACAGTACATCTCTAATAAACTCAACCATCATAAACAACACAGTACTTTGAAAGGAACCAAAATTCTAATAACAGTGCACATCAATATAGAACTTGGAAAGTAGATTGTTTTTCAGCATATGATTTCTTAGGTTATAAAACTTACCTATCTAACGGTTCATAAAGGACAATATCACCGCTCACTGGGTTCACACGAAATTTAGCAAACGATGCAATGTGAGCGGAATTTATAAGAGTGAATGTCAAATGCTGATCGGAATCAGGATCAGATGCTGTGAGTGTAAAGACTGTGGTGCCTGGAGCAGTGTTCTCTCCCACCTCAACTTCATAGGTAGGCTCAGAGAAGGCTGGTCGATTATCATTTACATCTAATACAGTTACAATGAGCTGTAAAGACAAAACATACATAAATGTATTTAGAATACAGTAACATGTTTTCTTAAGAAAGAAAGGAAATAAACAAAACATCATTATACTCTACAGTATGTGATCTTTCAAGTACAGTATCTAATTAATACCACTAAAAAGGCAAAAATTAATGTTAAACATACCTGGCTTGTAGAAACATGAACACCATCAGTGACAGAAATGGTAAGATTATACGAAGATGTTTTCTCAGCATCCAAATAGCCAGCAACCATGATACTTCCCGTATCTCGTCCAATTGTAAACATGTACTCCTCATTTCCACCTGCAAAATATAATGTTTTAAATTTCAAAAGCAATACTCTATTACTTCCGTCTACCTTTTCTACTTCTTCCCCTTTACACCAACTCAGCAAGTTTCATCATTAATGGGTTTTGATGCAGAAAGAAGCTATTTTTGGGGAGATGCTGTGTGGTCAAAAGATTTTCCAGTAAAAGGCTAGAACAGGGAATGCAATACATTGTACAACAAAAAATTACCATAGAAATATTGCTTTCTTGGTAAAGGTGATTCTTAGAATACAAAGAGCCTCTGTTACAGGGGAATTGCTGGTCTGTGTATTTGAAACAGACTACCTTCTGTGCATGAGGATCTCTGCAGGTATAATTTCAGGGTAGAAACTGGACAGATATTACCATCCCCCAACCATAAGGTTGTAATATAAAGAGGGCCTCAGAAGAGGCATTTCATTTTTTACTATACAGAAGACCTGGAGTCAAAATTATGAGACTGATAAGAATGATGGTGATAAAACTCCTGATCTCTCTGTAATGCTATAAGCTCACCGACTCTTGCTCCTAAAGCTAGTAAAATAAAAATTAGTTTTCTTGAGTAAATTTGAGGGAAATGAAGGAATTTCTATACCTACTGTACAGTAATTTTAACGGAAACTCACACTATTAAGAAACCAGGACACTTAAGGGGTTGGTGGAGAGGGTCATTGTGAAGCAAAACACTGATTAATTATGTGAAAACAGGTTTGAATTTGAATCCACATCAATAGCCAATTTGATGTTTTCTATTCATCCAGATTTAAGACAAAACTTGATGGCTTAAGCTTCCAATCTCAAAGAGGTGGATCAGAAAGGAAGCCTAAAGGTCGAGGGTTATCTAACAAGGAGAGCTATCCCTCAAGAACACTATCCATGCCTTCCACACTGACGGCTATTGTCTAGTGGAAGAAAATTTCTTACACTTACAGTCCATCATATATGAGTAGCAAGCTGAAAATTCCCTACCATACATGTGGAAGAGAAAATTCAGACATGAAGATCCTGGGTTAGAAAGGAGGAAGCAAAGATGTTCCCCTCCCTCCTCTTTAATACAGCTGTGCAAACTGAAGAGGGTGTAGCCTCGATATGAAACGCTGGAGCAGTGGATACCAAGGGCTGGTTTGGCCAATGAGAAGCTACAGCACAGCTGCCCCTAAAAAACCCTTAAGGATACCCAAAGCCTCAAAATGAAAACTGGGGGAAACAGATAAATCGGGGACCATCTGCTTCAGTCCAGGTTCAACACATCTCTTGCCACTGCCTCAAAATCCACATTTGGAGTTCCATATACTAGAAGCTTGCAGTTCTCTTTCGTTGCAGTCAGGTCTAGTTGGAGATCTGGAATAGTCTTTAGGATCTTTTGATAAAAGCCCTGATCCAAGATTCATTCTATTTCAAGAGCAGACTGTTTTGATGGGGCATCTGTTCCTCCATGGAGAGAGCTAAAAAGAAGGAAGGGTTGAAAAGATCCCTCTCTTGAAGGAACTTCATAATAGGAAAAATAACTGCATTGAAAATTCTCAGGCAGAATCAAGCTCTTCAGAAACAAACTGCCTCCTGGTTGGCCATTAAAAACTTGACATGATAAGTTCCTTCTTGGATTAAATCTTCAATATCAGAAAAGTCGCCATCAGATTCAAAAGACTCATGTGAAATGCTGTGAACTGAGACCATCTCCCAAACTCATAGGTCTCCTCTGAATGACCTACCTGATCTGACTACATTTGTATGAAGGATCATGAATATCGAGGAGGGGACCAAGGGGGCTGACCTGGATAGGGACAATGGTGCAGTCCATGGCCTGAGAATTCTTTTGCCGCAACTAGGTAACTCCTCCATCGAAAGTGTTTGATTCAGGTCAAATGATAAATACATCCGTACCAGATGCCAAGGTTCCCTACTAGGTCCTCCATCTTAAAATCCATAGAAGCTGCCACCTCCATTGTCTCCCACTCCCTCATCACCAAATCCAAAAAAACAGATTAGAAGATAACACCATTTGAGTTTACCATTTCTCACAAAAACCAAATGGTCCAGCCACCACCAGGTCCTTAGGTTGGAATGAGGAAATGAGGAGAGAGTGGGTAGAATGGTAGAGCCTTGGGCAAATCACCACAGTGAAAGCATATCAATGCTTTAACTATCTAGCAATAACTGAAGCATCCTGAAATTAAGGTGTCATGACAGCTTGGCAAAAGGAACAAAGGTGGAGGCTTGGCGCAAGATAGTTTGCAAGTAGCATTGTCTCCAGATTAATATTGGTTCTCAATCATTTTATATTACTGATTACCAGATGATTTCATCACTGGAGGTGCTACGACGAGTGGGTCTCCCTTATACCCACCGAGTATGTGCTTAGCACATAGAAACACTATCCTTGGAACAGGGGAGACAATAATTCTTTAGTAATTTATACTATATTTAATTCCCAGTTCTAGCCTTTTACAGGAAAGTCCTTGAAGGCCACACAGCATATTAACCCCCAAAGACTTGTGTTATGAATGTGGCTCAAAACACCAAAATCAACTACTAAATCTCAATTACTAAAGAAATGATAATTTTCTTCATTCTTCTTCTTGAATTTGGATTTGCTACCTTATTCACTAAAATGGGAACTGAAGTTTTGAAAAGTAAATTTGACTCGATACTAAAACAGAATTATGTTTGTTACATTTTTTTTTCTTTAACAGGAGTGAAAAATTTCATCAGCTGTATATCTTAATCAGTCTTCATCATATATTACAATGTACCTTGATATTACTGTATATACAATTTTAAAGCTTCATTATCCCTACTACAGGAAATTACCATCCCTAGAAAATAAGATAAAAACATTATAGGAACAGCTACACTAACTTAAATCACTACTAAAATAAAAAAAAATACATTGAAAAAATACTGATCTTTCCATACGTAATAATTCAAAATACAACAATGATAGAAAACTAGTTACACTCGGCCAACATATAATTTTTGTTTTCTACCATCAAAAGTGAAATGTAGTATACACTGTAAAGTATTACCAATTGATAATACAATGCCAATAATTTGTTTTTGGCCAAAATGAGTGATTTACATCCTCCTGAAGCATTATGTAATTCCATTTACATATAAAAAAGTAGATGTTATAAACACCTCTCTTCCAGATCTAAATTGGTAAGTTCTCAATATAATGAAGAGATCAAGAATATACACAACATTCAAAAGTATTAAAAAAAAACAGAGCTTATAAACACCACTGGGAAAATAGTATAGTATCAAATTTCTTGCTCTACTCCCTTACCAAAATATATCCTGTGAAAATATTGTTTGTATGTCAATGAAATAAACTTTTTTAATCAATAATTTACAATATATGTTGAAAATTTCATTCGATACTAGAAAGTTGAGCTCATTGCAATGCAGAGCATAACCTTGCATTTAACATGACCTGGCAATTCATAATGAAATGGCTAACAGACTGAGATACCTATAACTATACATGGAAATTTTCCTAATGAAAGATGTACAAAAAATAACTTACCTGTAATGTCAAACCATAGCCTTTCATCTTGATCCTCATCACGAGCCTCAATGAGTTTGACATGATGACCAATGGGGTCGCTCTCTAAAACTGTTACACGTACGTCAGGATCTTTAAGTATGACTGGGGCATGTTCAGAAGTTTCTGGGACTGACACCATGTTTATTGACACAAAACATGAAGAAGCTTGCCTGGGTCGTCCGTTATCAATCGCTTGCACCTATTTACATACAACAGATGAGTAAACATTAATATTTAACTATGCTAAAGTATTCCTTCCTGAAAACATGATGATACAGTAATACATACAGTACCGTACTGTACTTTGATAAGTTATTAACCCTTTGAGTGCCAACCCTTCAACAAAACATTTGGCACTGGAGCCTCAGCCAACCCCAACCCCCCTACTGTACTTTGAGACATTTTACCGAACTTACCTTAGCAAAAATGCTAAATAAAATAGGACTTTACAACAGTTAAAATCATATAGTCAAATGAATTTTCTTTCCATTAATGTATAATACTACTATATATACAGTATTTTGTACAATTTTCAAATGCCAAAGAGAAAAAAAATGGTAATTACAGGACGAAAATTACATCAAATGGCGCTAAAGGGAACAGAAATAGCAGATATAAATTATGACAAATGACACTCAAAGGGTTAAGTAAAAATTATATAAACCCTGTTCAATATAAAAGGAAAGCAAACAAAATATTCAATTTGGGTTCTATGATAAAAGATATTTTAAGTAAATTTCAAAACCTTTATGAAATACAGTACAGTATAGCAAAATTACCTCAAATTCATATTCTTCATTAGGATCCAACCCTGCCTTGGCTGATATCACACCTGTCTTGGGGTGGATTTTAAAAGCACCATGCCACTTGTTGTTCTCGATGCTATAACTCACATCCCCATTGTCATCCTCATCTTCGTCAACTGCGATTACCTGAAATAGGAGTCCGTCCAAGTAATGAAAATTCATAAGACTTTCTAAATTATTTTCATGCTGCTCTACAATGAGTTAGACAAACTGTACACAAAAGAAATCACTGACAAATCGCCCAACAGACATTTAAAGATACAGATTGACATACAGCCTGGAATGGTTTACTGAGAGGCTTGACTTAAAACTAACCCAAAATTATCCACTGGAAAGAAGATATCCCAAACAATACTGTATTCTACTGGAGGATGAAGTACAGTAATCAAGAGAGGAATTTATCTACAAAACAAAAGACTACAACCATGAATTAAAAGATTACCTACAGTAGAACCCAACCCCAACAACCTTCTTACCCTACATATTGGTTTAAAATCCAAGTCCACCTCCTCCTCCTCCACCAACCCTTCATCATCCAGAGCTTGATGTTGGTCTTGCATCGCCACCTCCAGCAGATTGGGCCTTGGGAGGAGGCCTTGCATGGAGTACGGGCCTCCGCCTGAACCCTCCTCTTCCACTTCTTCTAAATAGGTCATTTTCAAGTTCTTGTTGTAGGGGAGGAAGTAATCAGCATCAGGCGAGGAGGAGTTCTACGCAGCCACACAAAGAGGGATTAGGAGGGATAGGGATTAGCTATTATTAGTAGGGTTAATTAGTCAAAGCAGGAAGCAAAATTAGAAGGCTTGACAGTTGAAGACAAATGACAAGTAGTTCATTTATCTGGTCACAAAAGAGATAGTATGTCAACCAATTGCGTTTCTATCTATAGCACCACATCATATGTATGAATGGTATTGTGGATTTAATCTTATATGCAAGTGTAGGGTTAATGTCAACACTGCATAACTAGCAACTGAGGTATAGCATATACAGTAGAGACATAAAAAAAGTAGCCACAGTGCATTAACTGCTGATTGATCTGTTTTAAGAATCATATTAGCATGAATTCCATAAGGAGACATGCCCATGTATTGAACTGATCAATCAGGAGCTGTGTGCATGCATTAGTGATTATATTCATAATATTTTAGCCTTTTTTTGCTAATCTAAGAAGTTCAATTACATGTGTTTCTTAATCTTCTTCCTCTCTGAAACTGGGAATTTCGTTTATTCCAATTTTAACTTTTTCAAACTTTGATTTCATAATAGCACTGCTCTAATTTTGTGTATTGGCTTCAGATTCAATCCATACCTTTGCTCCTGGCCTAAATACTTTCCAAGGTTTTCAAACACACACACACACGCAATTAAACTTGGTACACTACTCCATACTGTACAGTATTTATCAAAGTTGGCAATCAATCATTTCTAGATAACACTCATACTTTAGTTAAGTAAAACTGATTAAAATGAAGTAGAGACAATGCTTGGACTTCCTATTGATGGAGGGTTATGGACATTTTTTGGATTCCACAAAACTGACAAGCATTTTTTAAAAACTATATGCAGTATACTGTATGTGGAAAAATTAACAATGTAATTACCTCAGGAAATAAATGATGTATTTAGAGTATAGGTAGTTGATTCAAAGAGATGGCATTATGGAGTAAATGAGTGTGTTTTGAAAGGGAAGGAAATGTTAAAAATATATTGTTTACAAAGAGTAACAAGTTTGAGATGAGGACGACATGGGTTAAAATGTGGCTGTAAATGTTATTCAGACAAGTGAGTTTGAACAGGATGAAAAGAACATATGAAGAGAAAATGGACAAAATACAAGATGAACGATGTAAACGTGCTTTTATAATGTTCGTGGAAGTGACTGCTGAGTATTATATGCAAGAAGGGTAATCTAGAGATAGAAAAAAGCAGCAGGTGTTGACAGGATAAAAAGCAAGCTGATATGGTACAATGGTGAAAGTGTAACTGAATGGTTGGATAAGGGACAAGATTCTGAAGTAATGAGTGTCCGGGTTGTTATGTATGGACATTTGGGAATAAATATAAAGATGATAACAAGAGAAGTGCCACAAAATAGGTTAAGCGAAGAGTAGCAGTGTCTGCGTAAGCAAAAGACTGAGAAAAGACTTGGAGCATCTTAAGGAGTGTCCCAAAACTGCGACTCTATGGAAGCTGAGGTGGGGAATTGTAAGAAGGGATTATTGAGCAAACTGTTCTTCATGGAGGTAAGGTGTAAATGTTGAAAGCAACTGAAAGAAAAGAAGGCTGAAACAGATGATATGTTTGCTTGGCATATGTGACAAAAGGAGAATTAAAAATACGAAAACTGAAAGCAGGAAAAATCTTAGCATACATGAAAGTATAGAGATCAAAGCATTTGAGATAGTCTAGTCATGTGGAAAGAATAAATGGCGATGTTGAGGTGTTAGGGGTGGGAAGAGAGGAAGGCCTAGACAGGGATGGGAAGAGAGGAAAGCCAAGGAGGAGTGGGAAGAGAGGAAAGCCTAGACAGGGATGGGGAGAGGGGAAGAGAGGAAAGCCTAGACAGGAATGAGGAGAGGGGAAGAGAGGAAGGCCTAGACAGGGGTGGGGAGAGGGGAAGGCCTGGACAGGGGTGGGGAGAGGGGAAGGTCTGGACAGGGGTGGGAAGAGGGGAAGGCCTAGACAGGGGTGGGAAGAGAGGAAGGCCTTGACAGGGGTGGGAAGAGAGGAAAGCCAAGAAGGAGTGGGAAGAGAGGAAGGCCTAGATAGGGGTGGGAAGAGAGGAAGGCCTAGATAGGGGTGGGAAGAGAGGAAGGCCTAGACAGGGATGGGGAGAGGGGAAGAGAGGAAGGCCTAGACAGGGGTGGGGAGAGGGGAAGGTCTGGACAGGGGTGGGAAGAGGGGAAGGCCTTGACAGGGGTGGGAAGAGAGGAAGGCCTTGACAGGGGTGGGAAGAGAGGAAAGCCAAGAAGGAGTGGGAAGAGAGGAAGGCCTAGATAGGGGTGGGAAGAGAGGAAGGCCTAGATAGGGGTGGGAAGAGAGGAAGGCCTAGACAGGGATGGGGAGAGGGGAAGAGAGGAAGGCCTAGACAGGGATGGGGAGAGGGGAAGGCCTAGACAGGAGTGGGGAGAGGGGAAGGCCTAGACAGGGGTGGGAAGAGAGGAAGGCCTTGACAGGGGTGGGAAGAGAGGAAGGCCTTGACAGGGGTGGGAAGAGAGGAAAGCCAAGAAGGAGTGGGAAGAGAGGAAGGCCTAGATAGGGGTGGGAAGAGAGGAAGGCCTAGATAGGGGTGGGAAGAGAGGAAGGCCTAGACAGGGATGGGGAGAGGGGAAGAGAGGAAGGCCTAGACAGGGATGGGGAGAGGGGAAGGCCTAGACAGGGGTGGGAAGAGAGGAAGGCCTAGACAGGGGTGGGAAGAGAGGAAGGCCTAGAAGGGGTGGGAAGAGAGGAAGGCCTAGAAGAGGTAAGGAGAGAGGAAGGCCTAGAAGGGGTGGGAAGAGAGGAAGGCCTAGAAGAGGTAAGGAGAGAGGAAGGCCTAGAAGGGGTGGGAAAAGAGGAAGGCCTAGAAGAGGTAGGAAGAGAGGAAGGCCTAAAAGAGGTAGGAAGAGAGGAAGGCCTAAAAGAGGTAGGAAGAGAGGAAGGCCTAGAAGGGGTGGGAAGAGAGGAAGGCCTAGTAGAGGTAGGAAGAGAGGAAGGCCTAAAAGGGGTGGGAAGAGAGGAAGGCCTAGAAGAGGTAGGAAGAGAGGAAGGCCTAGAAGGGGTGGGAAGAGAGGAAGGCCTGCACAGGGGTGGGAAGAGAGGAAGGCCTACACAGGGGTGGAAAGAGAGGAAGGCCTAGAAGGGGTGGGAAGAGAGGAAGGCCTAGACAGGGGTGGGAAGAGAGGAAGGCCTGGACAGGGGTGGGAAGAGAGGAAGGCCTACACAGGGGTGGAAAGAGAGGAAGGCCTAGAAGGGGTGGGAAGAGAGGAAGGCCTAGACAGGGGTGGGAAGAGAGGAAGGCCTAGAAGGGGTGGGAAAAGAGGAAGGCCTAGAAGAGGTAGGAAGAGAGGAAGGCCTAAAAGAGGTAGGAAGAGAGGAAGGCCTAGAAGGGGTGGGAAGAGAGGAAGGCCTAGACAGGGGTGGGAAGAGAGGAAGGCCTGGACAGGGGTGGGAAGAGAGGAAGGCCTACACAGGGGTGGAAAGAGAGGAAGGCCTAGAAGGGGTGGAAAGAGAGGAAGGCCTAGAAGAGGTAGAAAGAAAGGAAGGCCTAGAAGGGGTGGGAAGAGAGGAAGGCCTAGAAGAGGTAGGAAGAGAGGAAGGTTTAGAAGGGGTGGGAAGAGGGGAAGGCCTAGACAGGGGTGGGATGAGGGGAAGGCCTAGACAGGGGTGGGATGAGAGGATGGTCTAGACAGGGCTAGACAGAAAGTGGGAAAGAGGCTACAATATTAAGGAAGAATGAGCTCGAGTGCCTATAGTCGGGTGAAGGGTGCAGTGTGTGCCTGAGTGTTGTTGATGGGCTACCTGTGAGTGTATATGTTGTGGAAGCTTTCAGCACAAGGTCTGATCAATGAATGAGGCAATGACAGTATTTTTTTTTTATTCAAGTCAGCGAATGACTCAATACAGAAAAATATACGTATTTAAAGATGTATCATGTATCAAATGTAAGGGGTGTATCTATAAAGACTATATACGAAAGTTATCAGCTATATACTCCTTTCCTAATGTCTAGATGACGTCAACATATGACAGGGGCTAAGATAGAAACAAATGAAAATTTACAAATCAAGGTACACCATTTACAGTGAAATCACTCCCAAAAAATCACAAAGACCAAACTACAAAAAACACCAGCAACAAAGAAAAAAAAAATAATGGTTGAAGACACGCAACAAAAGGCTACTTATATTATAATACTCCAGACAGCTGAAGTATATATGTAAATTATATAAATCACACATGCTAAAAGTATTCAAAAGTAATTTTGTTAGCGATGGTAAAAGAGAAAGTTATTCACAGAGCTTTTATTCAAATCTCTTGATCTGCACTGCAACGAGCTGCATATGCAATACAAGCATATGTACAATTAAATTCAATCATTCTTGCATAATATTCACTGAGCTGCGTTTTATATACAATAGCATTATATATAAAAAATATTTTAGCCTCAATTTATGTCCAAGCAGTTTAAATCATGTGAGGAAAAAACGCATGCAAATTTACTGGCGAAATCTCATGAAAGGACATGGACATGAGAACCAGCCTTACCTGACCAATAGCCATGTCTTCGACATATTCCCCAGCTGCTTCCCTCCGCTTGACGACGGGAACGGCGAACTTGTAGTATCGTTCGAGGAACGTGGGTTTGTTGTCGTTCTCGTCTTGCACGTTGACCGTGACGAAAGCGGTGGAGGACAGGGCGGTGGTCGGGTCCTCTCCGTCGCTGATGGATACCTCCAGGACATGTTCCGACTGCTTCTCGCGGTCCAGCCGTCTTGCAGTTGTGCGAATCTCGCCTGTTTAGGGATTATTTATTATTATTATTATTATTATTATTGTTATTATTATTATTTATAATAATAATAATAATTAATAATAATTATTTATAATTATTAATAAATAATTATTATTAATTATTATTAATCATCATCATGATTATTATTGTTATTATTATTATAATTATTATTATTATTATTATTACTATTATCATTATTAGGAATATAGCCCAGCGAGGAAAGCAAATACGGAAACATAGAATAGTGTGCCTGATTATACTCTCAAGCAAGATAACACCAAACCAAT
>NC_090733.1:123591947-123594447 GCF_036898095.1 Palaemon carinicauda | reverse complement strand
CACGATGTCATTAAAGAAAAAGGAAGTTTAAATATAATAGGAATTCCATCTAGGAATATAATCTAAGCTGATTCATTTGTCTTGATTGCAAATTGTGTGATCAAGAGACTGTATTATTATCAATTGGTAAGCTACAAATCCTACTTGGTAAAGCAGGATGCTATAAGCCCAGGGGCTCCAACAGGGAAATTAGCCAAGTGAGGAAAGGAAACAAGGAAAAATAAAATATCTTAAGAACAGTAACAACATTAATATAAATATCTCCTATATAAACTATAAAAACTTTAACAAAAAAAATGAGGAAGAGAAACAAGATAGAATAGTGTACCCGAGTGTACCCTCAAGCAAGAGAACTCCAAACAAAGACAGTGGAGGGCCATGGTACAGAGGCTATGGCACTATCGAAACATTCTATAAATTTGCATAATAAAAATAGCATGGAAACGTTCTCGACTTCCATCTTTAAATTTCCGGGAAAATGACTACTACATAAAAAGAAAAAAAAAAACTGACACAAATAAAAAAATTAAAACATGGGATGTAACAAATACATCTGACAACAATTATTCTAAGGCTTATCTCTACACTATAGTAAACATGAAGACCGAATATTTTAATACTACACTTCATTCTAATCCATCTTAATCGATATTTCGTGGATAAAAAAAAAAATGCAGAGACAATTTGCTTAATAGGAAAGTGGGTAGTGGATCCTCGGTTAAACTCTCAATCCACACATAAACAATAAATATGGGAAGAAAGTGATAGTGATATATAGATATATATATATATCAATCCACACATAAACAATAAATATGGGAAGAAAGTGAAATATATATATATATATATATATATAGTGACGGGCCGAGAGAAGGTTGTGACTCAAAGGCAGTTTGAAAGCAACTGAGTGAGTTTATTATAGAACACTCTCCTTTATATACAAAAGCTCAAAGCGACAAGAAATTTCATGTTCGAAAAAACAGACACTGTTACAGATGAAAAAAAGCAGACATGTTTATTCTGGTTCTTTTTAGTGCGAGGGAAGAGCGAAGATACAAGCATAATATATACACAAAATGAACAATGTACGATCGTGTGCCACACGGTTGGTACAATATATATATATATATATATATTTATATATATATATATATATATATATATAATATATATATGTGTTTGTGTTGTGTTGTGTATGTATGTATATATATATATATATATATATAAAAGAAATTATGGTTTCATTAACCTAGAAATATAAGAAGACACCATTTCCTCGCTAAACCAAGACTGCAAATTCACTAATCATTAAGAAAACAATGCTGAAACTGTCAAACCCCACACAGAATCAGTATAGAAACTCAAATCACACTCACAATCCCTAAAAAATATGTCTACTCACACTAATAATCACTATAAAAATATCAAATGACACTTACAATCATTAAAGAAAGGTTCAAATCCAAAACACATTCATTATAGAACCGATAAAATAACACTCCCAACCCGTATAAAATACATATCACAGTATAGAACCCGTCAAATTATACTAAGAATCAGTACAGAAACTGTCAATCACGCTAAGATTCAGAAGAGAATTTGTCAAATTACACAAAGAATCTGTATATAAACTGTCAAATCACACCAAGAATCAGTAGAGAAACTGTCAAATCAAACTAAGAATCAGTATAGAAACTATAAAAATCATACTAAGAGATTTGTATATAAACTGTCAAATCACACTCACAGTCAGCATAAAATGTGTCAAACAACGCTATCGGTATAGCAAACTGTCAACATATTCCTAATCATTGTAAAAACCGCCAAATCACACTCCCAATCAGTTTACAAGCTATCAAATCAAACTCCCAATCATTATGAAATACATCAAATCATGCAAGAAATCAGTTAAGAAACTATCAAACCACACTCCCAATTAGAATAGAAACTCTAATCACACTCACAATCAGTAAATAAACTACTAAATCTTATTAAAAACTCCATAGAAGCTCAAATCTCACTCCCATTTAGTACAAGAGCATTCAAATTACATCCTCAAACTAGTATATAAAAAATGACAATATCACATTAAAAATCAGTATAGAAATTTGTCTATTTACAAACCCAAACTAGTATAAAAACATTCACATCAAACTCACAAATACCAAATTCATAAAAAAAAAAAAAAAAAAAAAAAAAAAAAAAATCCGATTTCGTCTTTCTAAGTACTGTACATAAAATATCACAATTTCTTCAGTAAATAGCAAATTCACCCACTCAAACGTAATTCCACACAACGGTAAAATCCCACACAAAAATAACTGGCTAGAGTTCATCTAGCAACACAACCCAGTTCTGAATTTTCGGCTAAACCGATAATTCTAACCTGGTCCCTAACTCATTTTAAACTCGCACCGATCTGGCAGATCTCCGTCCGGTGGAGAGGCCTGATGATATTGAAAACTTGACGTCCGAATCAATGCCGGTGTATTTGATTCCG
>NC_090733.1:123584447-123586947 GCF_036898095.1 Palaemon carinicauda | reverse complement strand
TATAAACTATAAAAATTTAAAAAAAAACAAGAGGAAGAAACATAAGATATAAGATAGAACAGTGTGTCCGAGTGTACCCTCAAGCAGGAGTAATTTTGTTATAAAATCAATCATTTTATGCATATGTGTATATACAATATAAATACCGAGAGCACATCCATCAGTGTTGTGTGTGTGTGTGTGTGTGTGTGTGAGAGAGAGAGAGAGAGAGAGAGAGAGAGAGAGAGCTTGAAGAAATTACATTTTCATCATTACTGACTTAATTCAAGGTCCATAAGATTTAAACTTTTAAAGAGTTGAAAATTACTGTTGGTGAAATAAAACTCTTATGAAGGAAATAATTAATCTCTAAAGAGGAGCGATTTGAGTAAAAAGAAAAATAATAAAAATAATGAGATCTCCTCTTTAAGAGGTAAGCATAATTTGTATAAAACACACGTATAGATTTCTTTTACATTTTCAACTTCAACTAAATCACCCACCATTAGACATATATTTTCGTGGAAAATGCCCAGCATGAAACGTAATAATCATGGGAGTATAAAAAAACCCAACGCATGTTTACGTAATAATTCACTGGAGTGACAGTATTGGTAACGTCCTTGCCTGCTGATCGCCGTACTGGGGTTCGAATCCCCATCAAAATCGTTAGTTTTAGTGTCTGCAACCTTACCATCCTTGTGAGCTAAGGTTGGGGGGTCCGGTGGAGCTTATAAATCTACCTACTCAGTTATTAACAGCCATTGCCTGGCCCTCCCTGGTCTTAGGTTGGGTGGAGAGGGGGCTTGGGCGATGATCATATGTATATATGGTCAGTCTCTAGAGCATTGTTCTGCTTGGTGGGGCAACGTCACTGTCCCTTGGCTCTGCCAATCATGAGCGGCCTTTAAACCTTTAAACCACCGCTATACTTAGCGAGGGCATTAGGGTCTATCATTTTTCTCTTTTTCATGCCATCCTTTTCGTGTTATTCATTATCACAGCCAAGTAGGTCGATGTAAAATGGAGAATGAAAGAAGGAATCAACAAATCAGTCAATATGTCACTTATGTCAACTGAACGCCAGGAAATCAAAACTCTTTTTTTACACATTTCCCAAAAACAAAATTGTCAAAACCGCCAAGTTTATCATTACATGTAAATACGATTTAACGTATTTCTGAACCATTAATTCACCAAATTCGAGTTTATCAGAATAAAACAAGCTACGAATATCATATCCACAATTTAGGGGTTAACAGGAATATGGATTTCTTTAAATATAAAGACAATTTCAAATGCAAGACGTAAAGGTTGCGCCATTTTGGATTCCAAGCACAGAAATAAGGCAATGTAACGTATCTAAGATTAAGCTGTTTTCGTATTCCTGAAGCGAAGCGCAGGAGACAGGAAAACCTTTAGGGGAGGAGAAAGGCATAATATGGTAATGTCGAGTTATTTCTGACACTTGGGATTGAGTTTTATAAATGGAATAGATCGGGTTCTTTAAGGAAGCAATTGTAATGTCCTAATCGGGATTGAGTTTCATAAATGGAATAGATCGGGTAATGTAAGGGGTTCTTTAAGGAAGCAATTGTAATGTCCTAATCGGGATTGAGTTTCATAAATGGAATAGATCGGGTAATGTAAGGGGTTCTTTAAGGAAGCAATTGTAATGTCCTAATCGGGATTGAGTTTCATAAATGGAATAGATCGGGTTCTTTAAGGAAGCAATTGTAATGTCCTAATCGGGATTGAGTTTCATAAATGGAATAGATCAGGCAATTGTAAGGGGCTCTTTAAGGAAGCAATTGTAATGTCCTAATCGAAAATGTATTTTCTTTTTTACCTCTGTTATTATAATTGGGTCTTAGTGAGGTTTTATTAATTCGCATTACAGATAATATATTAGCTAAGAACATGAGTTTTGATAAGCCTAGCGTAATGGAATACTTCCCCTGAATATGAAAATAAATAATTAAGAACATAAATGATCTTGATTAATTATAACTAATAATAATTAATAAGAATTATTCGGAGCCATTCAGTTTTCTTCTTTCTCTCCTTTACAAAATAACACAATTAATCCATTAAATAATTCACAACTATTTTAACGCAAATTACACATCACAAAATAGCACAATTAATAATTCAAATAATTCACAACAGTTTTAACGCAAAGTACACATCGTTAAGTAATGATAATTTGAAGCAAACTTCATTAGGTATTGATCACTCAAAATACACATAATTATACATTCAAACTCCAATTTAACAACGTTAAATAATCATAACTTAAACACTAAGATAATCATAGCAGTCAATATAGTTCGAAGATTTACCAAAAAACAAAGGATATCATCTCATCGAAGACTATCATGAAAGAGTTTGAACCTGATGACATTAACTCTAAACATAAAACTCTGAAGGTCACAAATATTTTGATAGACGCCGCCATTTTCTTCCAGCTGGCGAGTTATAATAAAATAAAAATTAAATTAAACTTTTTTTAAATTTGTCA
>NC_090733.1:123579746-123583947 GCF_036898095.1 Palaemon carinicauda | reverse complement strand
TCCACTTTTTTAATCTCTGTTTTTTCGCAAGGAAATAATTCCACGTTTTAAAACTGTTTTTTTTTTCAAGGCAATAATTCCACTTTTTTAATCTTTGTTTTTTTTCTCAAGGAAATAATTCCACTTTTTTTAATCTCTTTTTTTTCTCAACAAAATAATTCCATTTTTTTAATCTCTTTTTTTTTCTCAACAAAATAATTCCACTTTTTTAATCTCTTTTTTTTTTTCTCAACAAAATAATTCCACTTTTTTTTAATCTTTTTTTTTTCTCAACAAAATAATTCCATTTTTTTAATCTCTTTTTTTTTCTCAACAAAATAATTCCACTTTCTTAATCTCTTTTCTCAACACAATAATTCCACTTTTTTAATCTCTTTTTTTTTTTCTCAACAAAATAATTCCACTTTTTTAATCTCTTTTCTCAACAAAATAATTCCACTTTTTTATCTCTCTTTTTTTCTCAACAAAATAACTCCACTTTTTTAATCTCACCTCTCGGAAAAATTAAAGTTACCCTTATAAAGAAAGAAAAATATTTATATCCAACATTGGTTAACTTTGTTGAATTTATCACCAAAACTAGAAGGGCACTCAATAGAAATCATACCTCCGTCATGGCAGCTTATTTCTCGAGGTTAGGGTTAATTCGGTCGACCTTCTGCTCGACCTTGACCTTGACCTTTAACATAGGACTTTCAAAATTGAATCACTTTCCATTCTCAACATGGCAATTAATCCCTGAAAGTTTCACTACTCTATGAGGAAAATTGCAGCCAGGAAGTTATTCACAAACAAACGGACAAACACTGGGCGAAAACAACCTCCTCTCCAACTTATTCTTCTTCTTCTTCTTAATCTACTAAAGCTTTTCCCGCTATGCAGGGTCTCTATTTCTTGAAAGCCATTTCCAATTTCTTCTGTCTCCGATGTCGTCCACTGTGACATCTTTCTCCTCCAACTTCACTGGGGTAGGTAAAAACTTTCATCGTCTGGTATATTCAAAATCAATGACAGCATTCATCGTATTAGATCGACAGATTAGTTAACATGCATTGGTGTCACATCATTAGTCGAAACTAACAAACACGATCAAAACTTTTTACGGGATTTCTCATTAAATTGCGATCTACTGTACTCTAAGTCCGTAACATTCTTTTCGTGCATTGAATACGTTACAAAAATAGTCTTAAAGATAGCAAGAAGGTTTTCTTCACTACTTTCAAACACCCTGTGCTTAATTTTCTTACCTTCTCCCTTTGGTAGTAGGTTGACCAGGGCACCAGCCACCCGTTGAGATACTACTACTAGAGTCATTGGTTCCTTTGACTGGCCACACAGTACTACATTGGATCCTTCTCTCTGGTTACATCTCCTTTTCCCTTTGCCTACACATACACCGAAGAGTCTGGCCTATTCTTTACATATTCTCCTCTGCCCTATTACACCTGACAACACTGAAATTACCAAACAATTCTTCTTCTCTCAAGGGGTTAATTACTGCACTGTAATTGATCAGGGGCTACTTTCATCACGGTATGGGTAGAAGAGACTCTTTAGCTATGGTAAACAGCTCTTCTAGGAGAAGGATACCTCAAAATCAAACCATTGTTCTCTAGACTTGGGCAGTGCCTTAGCCTCTGTACCATGGTCTTCCACTATCTTGGGGTAGAGTTCTCTTGCTTGAAGCTACAATCGGGCACATAATGCTATGTTGTTTCTCTTCCTCTTGTTTTTTGAAGTTTAATAGTTAAGATATGAAAGAATTATTTCAATGTTGTTATTGTTCTGAAAATATTTTACTTTTATTGTTAATTACTTCTCTTGTACTTTATTTATTTCCTTATTCCCTTTCCTCACTTGGCTATTTTCCCTAATGGAACCCTTAGGCTTATAGCATCTTGCTTTTCCAACTAAGGTTGTAGCTTAGCGAGTAGTAGTAGTAGTAGTAGTAATAGTAGTAGTAGTAGTAGTAGTAATAATAATAATAATAATAATAATAATTTGTTTTTTGTCTGGTGTTACTTATATTTCCCAGACAAGTTGGTTATTTAGATGCTTTATTCCCGCAATATATAGGTATGCTATTCAAGATTGGAAATTTATGAACTTTGACATAACAGATTACCCACTAATTATTAATAGTAGTATTACCAGTAGTAGTGGTAGTCGTTGTAGAAACAATACGCATCCTTCTGCTAAAGGGTGACGGCAAAAACACAGGAAAACATGGTTTTACATTATGTATTTTACGCAAGTATTTTCCCATGTGAGATTTACTGCTATACTAACTTCAATTACAGACGGGGGAGATCCCAATCATACAATCCTCAAAAATTCTGTTGATGGAAGCTTGAAGCAATAATCGTCTACGTCCTAGTGAAGCTGCACAAGGAAGGCACTTTGAACACATTCAGTCTTTTGATTTTGCTCTGTTTTGTCGATGTTTCTGTTAACAACAACTGTATTGTTTCCAACAATTAATTCAACTGTAGCAAATCTCCATTTTTTTTTTTTTTTTTTACCTCTCGTAGAAGAGGGAGAGGAAATATTACAAGTTACAAGGAGTGATAAAGTAAAGGAATATGAAGTGTGCTGGAGGAAGATTCTTTTGATTGAGTTGAAGGAGAGGCGCCAAGGTAAACGACCTCATATTATTATTATTATTATTATTATTATTATCATTATTTTGAGGAATGGTAATTTGGAAGATGATGAAAAGTACAACTCAGTTTATTTCATAAATACTCTTATAAAGAAGAATTCTAGCTTTGGAAAGCTACCATTCTCATTACAATCGGAGGTTCTCGTAACAAAAATAAGGAAAAATACCTCTCATAGGGAAACAAGGTAATTAAATAGCTACTTAACGACGGTGAGTAATGTGCATATAAGAATGTTGTCTGAATTCTCTTATCGACCTCGGGATCAGTCTCCCGAGGCGAAACCACTCAATGACAATACCATCTGACCGGCCGGGAATCGAACCCTGGTCCAGGATGCTTGTATGACAGTGACCGTACCATTTAGCCACGAAGATCAAATATGCGGCTTATTAAAAATATGGAAAAAAAACACACGTCTAAATGTGCAAAATTTATCATAAGAATGTAAACAAAAAACAGAACCTTAGATTTATATAATACAAATTCACGCAGGAATTCGGCTTATCAAATACTAGAATCTCTACGCACTAATAAAAAAAAAAACTTTCCCATACGAATAATGGGTAATGAATTATCTACATAACAATAGTCTATTTCAGGATTAAGCCTAAGCGTTAAGTACATTGGGAAGTTGGGGGGGTGTATCCTTGAACTCCTCAGCAGTTAGGCTTACTGGAACTGGTTTATTTGTTCAATAACCTTCAAGATGTATAAAACTAATGAGGATAATTACTATTCATGTGATAACTTCTCGTAATACCCTCTCAAGGAAAAATAAAAGTAGTTTTATTCATCCAGAGATATTGCAATGACTATTATTCATAACATTTATCAATGGTAAGACAAAACTCAAAAACTACAACTACTACTATTAATTGCCTTAATGAAAAATAATGAAAAATCAAACCATATAAAATACATACGATATAAATAAAGTTCTGTTAGAATATTTTGAATGAATTCCTTACGATTTTCCACCTCAACTTTGAATTTGAAGAAAATTTGAAATAAAAGTCGAAAACCCGTAATCACGCTAAACACATCCACACATGAAGTTTTCATTTTAAATTTGGAAAAATTGAAAATTGGTAATAATAAAGCCTTTAAATATCAGTTCGGAATTGCAAATGAAATTAAAAGACAGTTACTGGTCGAATTACACTTATTCTGAAAGACAGGCTAAAGGGCAGTATATTTCAAATCAAGATCACGACTTCGTTTTAAAAACTAATCCAAATTAAATGCATTCTGCGCGTTGTTATTGTTTAGGGGGTAAACAAGAAAAACATACGTCCAATCCATCTCCATTTACATAAACCAACATTGATAATCATTAAAGGGAATAGGATATACAAGTTCGGGGGACCAAAAAAAAAAAAAAAAAAAAAAAAAAAAAAAAAAAAAAAAAAAAAAAAAAAAAAAAAAAAAAAAAAAAAAAAAAACCTAAGGAATAAAATATGTTCAGATTGGGTACGAAGGTTGAAGCAACATTAGACATCGAGCTTAATAATATATCATATTACCGACATGAAAATCTA
>NC_090733.1:123564746-123577246 GCF_036898095.1 Palaemon carinicauda | reverse complement strand
TTTAAGTTTTTTTTTTCTCATTTCCTAAGTTTCTCTGACATTCCTTTCCTCCTATTTGTCCAAAATAGATCCCGAAGGACCCGATGACTTACTGTATGGACTCAAGAGACATCAATAATCTCACAGACTCCTGCTGCCTCGAGCCTTTGGTCGTCAACGACTAATCTGGGCTTTATATACAATCCGGAGCTCGAGTCATTCTTCATTAACATTCATTTACCTTCATTCTTCATTAACATCGGATGAGAGTTTGTTTTTTTGGTTGCGTTATCCCAGAGGTCAAACCGTAACTCGTGGTAAACAACAATTATATATATATATATATATATTATATATATATATATATATATATATATATATATATATATATATATATATATATATATATATATATATGTGTGTGTACATATTTTTCCTAATCTGTTTTACGTCTCTCTCTCTCTCTCTCTCTCTCTCTCTCTCTCTCTCTCTCTCTCTCTCTCTCTCTCTCTCAAAGTGTCTTAAATGTACAAGGATTTTCGTTCCCCTGTAAACATATTCCTCCCCCCCCCCTCTCTCTCTCTCTCTCTCTCTCTCTCAACACATTCTGCTTCTAGGGAATTCTTCAGCGCGGATAATAAATATAGTTTAGCATTAATTTACCTTGATTTTCTTATTGCCTATTGTTTATTATGAACCTCCTTTCATCTATATTTCTTATATCCCTTCATTATGTCTCATATTTCACATATGCTATTTTTACTTTCACCTTCAGTTCCCTTTTGTTAAATGGCGTTTATCGTCAACTGTTTACTATATATTCTATTCTCTATTGCATTTATGTTTCTCTTCCTTTCTCTCAGTAATTCAACAATTACTGTGTACAAATTAACTCATTACAGTTCTTCCTCAAAAACTTCAACTTCAAGATTTATTTATGGTACGATTTTTTTTCTTCTCTCAATAACTGTTTATTACCTTCGCCAACTTTGTTTTGATGTTGTTTTGATAATAATAATAATAATAATAATAATAATAATAATAATAATAATAATAATAATAATAATAATAATAATTACGTTTTGATAGGCGTGTATTTGTTTGTATGTCTGTCTGTGTGATTGTGATTCCCAAAACTAAAAAAACTATTTTACCGAATCTTATGAAATTTGGTGGGATGATTGGCCATGATCCAAAGGCAATTTGATTAGATTTTGGGTGTGATTGGATCAAAAGCCATGGACTAGGTCACGAAAGAGTAAAACAACTTCTTTTTGGCATTTCGTGGTCATTTTTTAACTGATTAGCATTAAACTAGTACCAAAATGTGCATAATTCAATTTCCTATCTTGTGATATACGAAATGATACAGGAGAAGGTATGCGCTCTACCCAATGCCGTTCTAGTTATAAAATGCTTTAAATTATCATACTCTTTTCTGAAATGATTGGAAATGAGCGTAAACTTCAAGAGAAATAAAAAACATTAAACAAACTAAAAACCCAAGATATTCGTAAAAAAACGATCAGACCAAAATTGCAAAATGATACAGGAGAAGGTATGCGCTCAACCGAGTGCCGTCATAGTTATGAAATGGTTTAAATTTTCTTACTCTTTTCTGAAATGATTGGAAATGAGTGTAAACTTCAAGAGAAAAAAAAAACATTAAACAAACTAAAAACCCAAGATATTCGTAAAAAACGATCAGACCAAAATTGCAAAATGATACAGGAGAAGGTATGCGCTCAACCGAGTGCCGTTCTAGTTATAAAATGCTTTAAATTTTCATACTCTTTTCTGAAATGATTGGAAATGAGCGTAAACTTCAAGAGAAATAAAAAACATTAAACAAACTAAAATCCCAAGATATTCGTAAAAAACGATCAGACCAAAATTGCAAAATGATACAGGAGAAGGTATGCGCTCTACCGAGTGCCGTCCTAGTTATAAAATGCTTTAAATTTTCATACTCTTTTCTGAAATGATTGGAAATAAACGATAAAATAGAACTAGCAGGACTATCCAAGGCACTAAACAAACTAAAATCCCAAGATATTCGTAAAAAAACAGACCAAAATTGTGACTTATCACTGACCTGTGTTGGGGTCGATAGTGAAATGGGACTGCGGGTTTCCTGCGGTGATGGCGAAGGTGAGGTTAGCTCCCGGATCGGAGTCTGATGCGGCCACAGTCACCACAACGGTGTCCGGTGGAGAGTTCTCGGCCACTCCCGGCCAATAGACGGGCCACGTGCTCAGAGGTCGGTGGTCGTTCACGTCTTCCACAGATACGTAAACCTGCAGAAGGAAGAAACAAATTGCATTAGTGATTGCCAAGGTTACTTATTCCCTCTTGAAGCCGTTGGGCTTATAGCATCCTGCTTTTCAAAATAGGGTTGTGCGGTGGTTTAGCTAATAATAATAACAACAACAACAACAACAATAATAATAAAATAATCATTGCTAGAATGTCATCTGGAACAAAAATTTATCCTTTAAAAAGTTCAAACAAAATTGTTGTATTTATAAAGCCCTTGGGCTTATAGCATTCTGCTTTTCCAAATAGGGTTTGGTTGTACAGTAGTTTAGCTAATAATAATAATAATAATAATAATAATAATAATAATAATAATAATAATAACATATTCATTGCTAGAATGTCATCTGGAATAAAAATTAATTCTCAAAAAAGTATAAATAAATTTACTGTATTTATCAAAAATCATGCAAACCTTCGATAAAAGAATGGATTACAGGGTTACTCTCATGAAAAATCCGTGCAAAAATATTATTCAAAACGTAAACTACTATTATTAGTGAGAACACTTTTCCAACATTGCCCGATGCCTTGAAGGCTTTTAGTGATGTTTCAAAATCCACTACACCTTGCACTATGAAAAATGATAAATATACGAGGATTAATTCGTGAATACTAAAAAAAAAAAAAAAAAAAGTTACAATGAAAATGTTCTTAAAATATGACGTGCACATTTTTACCAGGTCGGAGGAAAAATACCCAGAGACAATTTTCTACTGATTCTATTCATACATGAGTGTTTGCATATTCATAATACATGTCTTATGGATGGTAAATAATAAACACATGAAATTACGTGTATAAAATAAGTTTATGATTAATAAATGCATTTTAAGGGATCATAAAAAATAAGTTTATAATAAATAAATGCATTTTAAGTGATCTTTAAATAAAAGTTTATAATAAATAAATGCATTTTAAGGGATCATAAAAAATAAGTTTATAATAAATAAATGCAATTTAAGAGATCATCAAAAATAAGTTTATAATAAATAAATGCATTTCAAGAGATCATCATAATAAAAAACTTTACCATCTATCATCAGACACCTATTTTAGGATCAAATTTCTAAATGATTTCAAGCGCTGCACAGGGTATACTAAAGCACTTTTTTTTCTTTTTTTTTATCTTATTACTCTTCCTCTTGTTTTTTTTAAAGCTTTTAGAGTTTATATATGAAATATTTATTATAAAATAGTTGTTATTAAAAATTTTTGTTTTATTTGTTCATTGCTTATGTAGTTATTTCCTTATTTCCTTTCCTCACTGGGATATTTTTGCCCGTTGGAGCTCTTGGGTTTGTAGTATCCTGCCTATCTAACTAAGGTTGTAGCTTAGCACCTAATAATAATAATAATAATAATAATAATAATAATAATAATAATAATAATAATAACGAATATATCATAAAAAGTCAGGCCGGTAAAGTGAAAGAACTTGTCCATCCTATCGCGCCTGAACATGGTACTAGGATTTTTTTAATGGTTAATAAAAATAGTAGAATTTTTAATATAAAAAAGTTCCAGCTTCTATAAACACCCTGCTGTCTAATATTCTGTACTAGTATACCCGAACAATATATATATATATATATATATATATATATATATATATATATATATATATATATATATATATATATACACACACAGTATATACTTGCTCTATTATATAGGGGGGATTTGTGTGTGTGTGTGTGTGTGTGTGTGTGTGAGAGAGAGAGAGAGAGAGAGAGAGAGAGAGAGAGAGAGAGAGAGAGAGAATAATCTTTCAAGTAAAACTTAGCAGTAACCCTTACAATCACTAGATTACCCCCATTTAATCGCAGATTACCTACAAAATCTGCGATACCTTGTATTACCAAGATGCCCGAAATCCTTCCACCTCCCAAAAGGGGAATTTCTAAAAGTGTCTACATTATCTCTAGCTTTGGCGAAGGGGGAGAAGCTTAACATCTTGAAAATACTCTAATGTAGCTTTCTTCGACTAAGGAAAGTGGATTGGCAACGCTGTCTTTGGTTTTAAGGGTTAATGGAGCGGCTTTTCTTGTTCCCTAGTGTCTAATAAGAGGCTTTGGGCTCCCCGTGTTGGACGAAGAATGATAAACCGCTTATGCACTTTTACTCGCTGTGCTTTGCAACTCCAGCAAAATATCTCTCTCTTTCGGTGCAAAATTCAACGTGGGTTTATGGGCCCATCACACTGGGGGTTCATGGCCCATTTCGGTTGATGCGGGTTCCGTAATTTGTCTGTTAAAAACTATGAGAGAAATATTGCATTCGGAGAAGTAAGAACGTTTGTTGTGTTCTTTTAAGCGTTCAGAATAGTCGTTGACCTTGCCAGAGAGGGAAGGGAGTTGGCGGAGGTTTTAAAATGAGCTTAAGGGTGTAGTGCAAAAACATGCATGCTGTGACTAAGAGGCGAGCAACACTTGTGAGCTTGCATGCGTATGACTCCAATGAAAGGGTCATATAAAAGTTGTTATTGACAATAATATCCCCAAACAAGATCAAATTTCCATCAATTTAAAGAAATTAAAATAAGATAAATGAAACATACATTTCGCATATGTTTTTTGAAGGTCATAATGCAACCGTAAGTAAATAAGGGCCATATAGAAGTTGTTATTGACAATAATATCCACAAACAAGATCAAATTTCCATCAATTTAAAAAAATGTTATATAAGATAAATGAAACATACATTCATATGTGTTTTTGAAGGTCACAACGCAACCATAAATAAATAATGGTCAAATAGTTGTTGTTATTGACAATTATATCAACAATTTTGGTCAAATTTTCACTTTAAGAAAATAATACAAGATGATAAATGAAACATATATTTCGCTTATGTTTTATAGGTCACACTGCAAGCGTAAATTCAAAATTATAATATTAATAATCATAAATTCTGCCTCTTTTTATGAACTGCAAGCTGAAAAAAAAGCGGTTTGTTTACTGAGACAGCTTTTACAAATTCCAACTCTTAAATGTAAGTGATCTTTCATATGTTTTGCCCTCGGTTTAAAAATAAAATGCAACGAGAAGACTTACAAACTTATTCATTGTTCTCTCTGTTAAACTTGATAAGGGACCAAGATTGCATAAAGACTCTTAAATGACGTTGACTATCATAAGTAACCACAAGAATGAATTACATAAGGTCAGACTACTTTTGATATTTCAGTACCAAGTTAAGCAGGTGTCGCGAAGGGAAAGGTCCTTTTCTCCTAAAATGATATATAACACTTAGATGAAGGTTTATTGTCATGTGGAAAGCCAAAATTGGCTGTAACCTCTGTAATAAGGTGACATTCACAAGGGGGAAATGTCCAAATCACAGGTGTCTTTGAATGAGTTGAATAATTAACATCAATAATGATTGAGTTTCTCACTAATGAGGCGTTGGTGAGGTGAAAAAATGCCTTGAGAAATTCATTCTAGATTTGCAAAAAAAAAAAAAAAAAAAAAAAAAAAAAAAAAAAAAAAAAAAAAAAAAAAAAAAAAAAACGTAGTCTTTAACCCCTGCTTCTAATTACATTCTACTGATGGATAGGGGTACCCCATCTCGGATGTCACATCTAATTGCTGTATACCAGATGAGAACCATATAACCATGTTTTCTCAAATCTTGGGTTATGCCATAAACTAATAAAAGTAAGCTTCGTCTAACATAGGCCTAGGTTTAGGAACCCATGCTAATACCTTTATTATTTAAATGGTATTTGATTTTAATTCTATACAGTTTTAAGACATCTTTATTACTAATACACCTTCAGAGCTATTTATATCGCTATAGGAGCATTATACAAACATAATGACAATTATAATGTTTACTTTATATAATCACACAAGATTTATCAAATACCAGCAACATGCATTAATAATAATAATGAAAAAAAAAATAAAAAATAAATTCATGAAACTAAATCGAATAAGAAACAGAAAAAGAGAGGTTATTCAGCAGTGCTCTCTATTTCCAAAGGTCCTTGCAGTATTAATGTGTTTGTCTCTGTTTAAGCGAGAGATGTGGGGGATGCAAACGCATATTCTTTCACACATTTATTTAACTATCCAACTACCTACTGTATGTCTATACATATATACATACAGACACATATATAAATATATATATATATATATATATATATATATATATATATATATATATATATATATATATATGAAAAATTTTAAGTAATTTTTATTTTTCCTAACATACTTACCGAGAATTATATATATATATATATATATATATATATATATATATATATATATATATATATATATATATATATATATATATATATATATGAATGATGAAAAAAATACATACATCTAGATCTAGACATATGAGTATAATATTATACATACATACATACACACATACATTTTATATATATATATATATATATATATATATATATATATATATAATGTGTGTGTGTGCGTGTACGTATGTATGTATGCACTAATTTATTTAGTATGTGAGAGTGAAATGTTTATGTACAGCCTTTACATGAGCTCAAACAAGTCTACACATTAATGACACGGATAACCAACCGCGAGCGAAATCCCTCATACATCACACTCGAACTCTAAAACACCAACAGGACACTTGTACATGACAGAAGGAACCGCATTAAAACCGTATAAGAGACAAAGAGGATCTTGAGGATCTTTTCGTCCCGGGGAAAAGAAAGGCGACTTCAGAGCCATCCCCTGCAGGACAAACCTCCCAAACGGTCCCGCAGACGTCTCCTTTTGTGTTCTTTCAAGTTGTTTTCTCGTTCGGGGCTTGAGAATTTTTTTTTTTTTTTTTTTTTTTTTAGGGGCCCGCTTTGAATTAGGCAAATGAGACCCCGCATTTGTGAAATCAGTAAGTGGAGAGCTCAGACTCCTTGCCTTTGATATTTGCTCGCTTTTGCAAAGGGAAGGTTGAGACCTGTTTTCTTCATTATTGTTTATATGGTTTACGTGGAAGCTTGTAGTATATGTGCAGGCAATTGTTATGCGGTTAATGTAATGTCAATATATATGTCTGTATTGAAATACTGATAGGATTTGTGTAATGATACACTAGCAATACCGTATGCATGAAAAGTTCAGTCAGCCTATTATTATTATTATTATTATTATTATTATTATTATTATTATTATTATTATTACTTGCTAAGCTACAACTCTAGTTGGAAAAACAACTGAATGCTATAAGCCCAAGGGCTCCAACAGTGAAAAAATAGCAAAGTAAAAATATCAAATAAGGAAATAAACAAACTATAAGAGAATTAAGAAACAATTAAAATAAAATATTTTAAGAACATCAAAATAATTGTATAACTTTTCGCATATGGATATATAATAAAATGGATACAATTGTTTGAACATACACGCATATTTATGTATTTTGGTTTTGAATGCATTCAATGTCTGCCTTCCCAAAGAGCATTTATTGTTTTCCACGAAGGTACAGTTGGCTTCATTCATTTCGGTACATTGTCGTCTCCTTAGCTTCCCATGAAGTGTACCGGAATGAATGAAGCCAACTGTACAAACTCACCCAACATTCCCTTCTAAGAATCGGTAATTTCATGCGCATTTAAGAGAGGGAAATGGGACTATCTTGCGAGTGCGCAACACCCGTAATGGCAGCCAAGGAGGTGTACGACTGAGTCCGTCGACTTCATTAGCGACAATGAGGGTAAATGTGCGCGTGGGAAACTTAACTACTTCGTTCCCTCCGGGGCACTCGTGTGTCTCCTCCTCGACCCGGGGCAATTAAATTCCCCCTCCTTCGGGGTCTCCTGCCACTTCAGGAGGCCGGGTAAATCGATGCTAGTCAATAACGCCTAAGACAATTTCACCTGGGTGGCATAGCAACACCTCAAGCAGCTAAGTACCCTATCCTGCTCCATTATCATCTTATGTCTTATGAAGACTTGTTTTTTCCATGAGCGCGCGCGCGCGCACACACATACACGCACACACACACACACACATATATATATATATATATATATATATATATATATATATATATATATAATTACTTCTATTGTAGCTCATCTATTTCTTTATTTCCTTTCCTCACAGAATGAGTCCCTAAAGATTGCAAAAGAAGCACGGGAAGGAAGAGAAGACGATGGATTGACGACCGGGACTAGATGGACTTGTCTGAGGCCTTTGACCTACAGTGGACTAATTACGGTGGATGATGGATGTGTATATATATATATATATATATATATATATATATACACACACATACATACTGTACACACACATTTATATATATATATATATATATATATATATATATGCGCGTGTGTGTATGCATTTACATTTACTTTTATTGCAATCATTCAATTCTCGCCATTACTGCTATTTTTTTCTTCTTTTTTCAAAGGGTGTTGCAGAATGACAAGATAAGTGAAACTAAACGTCATTTGAGTCATAACGACAGCTTTGTGAAAAATACTTTTTAACAACATAAAAAGAGACTTTTTATACGGAGATATCATTCCTACAGACAAAGACATTTTATGGCAAGATAAAAACTCTTAAAAGACAAAAAAAGTCCAGTGCTTCCACTTTATACTTGTTTTGATAACATCCCAGGACTGGTTATGCCACTGGCTATTAACGTTGCTTTAAAACAATTGGTCGAATAAAAACATGCTTATAATGAATTATATTATTATTATATTATATTATATTATATTATATTATTATTATTATTATTAGGAGGATAGATGTGAGAGAGGCAAGAGAGCGTGCTAGAAATAGGAATGAATGGCGAGCGATTGTGACGCAGTTCCGGTAGGCCCTGCTGCTTCCTCCGATGCCTTAGATGACCGCGGAGGTAGCAGCAGTAGGGGATTCAGCATTATAAAGCTTCATCTGTGGTGGAAATGTGGGAGGATGGGCTGTGGCACCCTAACAGTACCAGCCGAAATCTGTTGAGTCCCTTGTTAGGCTGGAGGAACGTAGAGTAGAGGTCCCCTTTTTTGTTTTGTTTCTTTTGTTGATGTCGGCTACCTCCCAAAATTGGGGGAAGTGCCTTGGTATATGTATGTATTATTATTATTATTATTATTAATACTTGCTAAGCTACAACCCTGGTTGGAAAAGCAAAGTGCTAAAAGCCCAGGGGCACCAACAGGGGAAAATAGCCCAGGGAGGAAAGGAAACAAGGAAAAATAAAGTATTTTATGAAGAGTATCACCATTGAAATAGTTATCTCCTACATAAACTCCAACAAAACAAGAGGAAGATGCTAGATTGAAACAACATAAATAGGTCTTAAGAAGATACTACAGGTGAAGCATTCAATATGAGAATAAAATCTAAAAATATATATGTAAACCTATTGCAGAGATGGATTAAAGCAACTTTAATAAAATCCTGTATTATTAAAAAAGAGGATTGTGATAAACTTATCAAAATTGTTAAATATAGACTGGATTAGATTAATGATGATGAAGTTTTTCTTCTCTTAAGTTGTTATCAACTATAGTCCGATATGTTTATATATACATATTTTGTATATATATATATATATATATATATATATATATATATATATATATATATATATATATATTCATATATATACATATGTATATATATAAATATATATACAAATATACATACACACATATATATATATATATATACATATACATAAACTCATATCTATATCTATTTACACTACGTATATATGTATGTATGTATATCATAATGGGTGATTAGCAGAGCAATTACTATAGTTATCTTGCCCATTCCAAGCGGAGAGAGAGAGAGAGAGAGAGAGAGAGAGAGAGAGAGAGAGAGAGAGAGAGAGAGAGAGAGAGACCGCTTGACCTTCAGAGGCCGTACATCAAGACCCACAGGGCATGGCCGAAGTAACATGCCACATGAACAAGTTCCTTCAGTTCAGTTTTTTTTTTTTTTTTTTTTTAATGAAATCTTGTGTACCACATTACACGATACTTTCCTAACTGCAATATATTTCAGACGTCAACTAGAATATTCTGTAATCATTACAATAGATTTCAATTACATTTCACAAGAAACTAACTACCCAAGCGATGTTTCCTAGGATGAATACACAAGAAATTAGTTTATGATAGACAAACTCAATTTTCTTAATCATAGGGTCCACAGAGTATAGATCTTAACAGAATCTCTGTCTCGGGGAGGTATAATAACAGCAGGCATCAGTAAAAGCAAATACTATACATTTGGTTGTCAGAAAAAAAGAGAGATCAGCGCTTAATTTTTACAATAATTTATCTGAGTTCCGTAGGAGTCCCCGGAATTTATCGATGCAACCTTTTTGGAAATTTAAACTTTTAATTATATTTCATTGTAACAATTGTAACATTTACGAATAGTCCTTATATTATTAATAAAATTGTACAACATATAAAAGTACTTTTCAAGTACTTACAAAAGAATACCTTATATGTGCTAAATAACTGCAAAAGATTTCCTTGTCTTTCAGTGGAATGAAGATGAAAGTACTAGAACATATGAAACGTATGTCGTCACTAGTTTAATAAATTACTTGGAGGCAAATATGAGAGAGAGAGAGAGAGAGAGAGAGAGAGAGAGAGAGAGAGAGAGAGAGAGAGAGAGAGAGAGGCAGGCTAAGGACAGTGCCTGAAGGTTGAAGCGGAAGACTAGACATCTACCATCTGTTACGTGTAAAGAACCTTCACTAACCGGCACCACCATCCCGTGAAGACCACAACCCAAGCCACAACAGGCTGCTTAGAACCCCCCCCCCCCCCCCCGGCCCTTCAAAAAAAAAAAAAAAAAAAAAAAAAAAAAAAAAAAAAAAAAAAAAAAAAAAAAAGTATGAAAGGTGTCGTGAGGGTTTGCATGTATTCATTTACACAGAGTACTAAATTCTCCAGTCCAATTGCGACCCACAATAGTTAATCCAGGTACTGTCCCCGAGAGTTTTATATCGTTATTTTCAACGTTTTATAGTTTATATATGAAAGATTTATTTTAATGTTATTATTGTTCTTAAACTTCTTGTAGATTTTCCTTATTTCCTTTATACTCACTTGGGTATTTTCCCTGTTGGACCCCTTGGGCTTATAGCATTCTACTTTTCCAACTGGGGTTGTAGCTTAGCAAGCAATACTACTACTACTACTACTACTACTACTACTACTAATTATGATAATAATAATAATAATAATAGTTAACAGCTTAGGTCACCAGTGGCATAGCTACTTAAAAGAATGCACTTATATCCTCTTTCCTCGTTCATTTCAGAAATTGAAAGCTGTCCATTCGTTTGCTGGGATGGACGGCAGTTAAGAACCCCCACCCCAAGGAGGCAATCTATTTTGGTTTGGACTAAATGCCTTTTTGTTCGTTTTTCTATCTGTGGGTACGTTGGATGGATTACCTAAAGGTAAAGTACGGATCTGTGCAAAAATCTTTATCGATAGTCTCCCTATGGCTAGTAAGACATAATTAAATTTTGGAAAAAGAAGGAAACTTGAAAAGAAACTCTCTCTCTCTCTCTCTCTCTCTCTCTCTCTCTCTCTCTCTCTCTCTCTCTCTCTCTCTCTCTCTCTCTCTCTCAGATTACCACGAAGAGCTGACACTGATAAAGAAGGGTCCAAGCTTACAGTGATAAAGAATGCATCTTAGATCGTACGTACCATCTCAGATTATGTTAATGTATGATCTGTCCTTTAAATTATTACTGTTTAACCTTGGCGGAAGTCTGCGGTCGCCGAAAGCTTTTTGCACGTTCGTTAATTAGTTAGCGGGATTGCATGAGAAGTTGAGAGCAGAATTTTTTTTTTTTTTTTTTTGGGGGGGGGGGAATTCTTCAAATTGTGGTCTCCATAGCCAGCAACAACTGATTAAATTTTTGATAGGTATCAAAGAGACTTATCAAGAAATAGGACTTCTCATTTTCAAACATTCATAAAACCAAACCATACGAGTTTCAAACACTTATAAAACCCAATCCCTACAAGTTGCAAACACTTATAAAACCAAATCTCCACAAGTTTCAAACATTTATGAAACAAAATCCCTACTAGTTTCAAACTCTTCTAAAAACCAAATTCCTACGAGTTTAATGCACTTATAAAACCAAATCCATACGAGTTTTAAACACTTATAAAACCAAATCCCTATGAGTTTCAAACTTTTATAACAATCCGTAA
>NC_090733.1:123557246-123559746 GCF_036898095.1 Palaemon carinicauda | reverse complement strand
ACAGGATAGAATAGTGTGCCCGAGTGTACCCTCAAGCAAGAGATCTCTAACCCGAAGACAGTGGAAGACCATGGCACAGAGGCTATGACACTGTCCAAGAACAATGTCACAGAGGAATGGGGGTTACGACTTCAAGCAATACCAGTAGACCATCAAATATTGACTGGTATTTATGGGTAAATTCCACGCGTGGACAGAATAAAAAAAAATTATGAACAGTTTATGAGGAAACGGGTAAACGATAATCAACCTTATGTAGCGTGAAGGCTTGCATAGGATCGAATAGAATTTACGAATTGGCACCATATGACCTAGCGCTAGAGCCCGGGAGGGCATTCAAGGTTGAATGAAGTAAAAGTGAAAAAAAATACAATCTAAAGAGCCTTAAAAAGTGTTTACAATTCACCGTCTGTGGTGCACTGGCAACGCTAGCACCACGGAGAGTATAAAAAAAAAAAAAAAAAAAAAAAAAAAAAAAAAAAAAAAACCGATGAACATTACTTTCGAGACCATTTATGTAATCTAATTCACATGAACCCTAAATAATATACGATCAAATGTACGCAGACATAAAAAATAAAAAATATATTCGTTTTTTAAGTTCAAAAAGCAAGACTAATGATTATTAGATTTTCAGCTGATTGCTAAAACATTTATCAAAATATATCGTACATTTAATAATAAATGATATGATATATTGTAGGCGATTTTTACTTTTCTACATTATTTGAAAAGACTAAAAGTTACAAAATCTACTCGATACAATATTATCGGCACAATTCCTTTATCTAAAAAATTTGTTCTATGAATAAAATAATGAAATTTATTTCAAATGTTATACAGCGTTATAAAGGACATCATTTTCGACGTGATAAAAATCGAAAAGTCGTTATTTCAACAATTGAAAACATAACGATGCAAGTCAAAATTATCAAGCTAAACATAACGTTGTCAAAATATGTTTAGGTAATAAATAAGCAGATCAGAAATGAGTAAAGGGGCTGATGTCCATATGCAGAAGTGAGTTATTCTCTTTGTATATGGGCGAGTCCTTTTCAATGTCCCTAAATAGTTTAAATAAATCAGTAAGGCTCCATATGATCCGACAAGTCATAGAATTGCAACATGAATAAAACTATATGTATTTATCTCAAATCGAATTTGTATTACTCAAGAATTAATGGCAAAAGTATAGTGTAATTTCCACGACTAATGTTTGAAAAGTCTATTAACTAAACACAGACTACTTACAAAAGAAGAATTAACTAATGAAACACCAAAAAAATAAGTCACCCAAATCCTACATACATGAGCATTATACATTTATACCAACATAAAATTTCTCGCAAAAGTTTAGAGGTTTAAATAACGCTCATGAATGGCAGAAGCAAGGGACATTGACATTGCCCTATCAAGCAAGGCAATACCCTAGAGACTGGCCATACATAGCCTACATATGATCAGCACCCAAAAACACTCTCCACCCAAGCTAGGACCAAGGAGGGCCAGGCAATGGCTGCTAATGACTCAGCAGATAGACCTATAGGCTCCCCCAAACCCCCATCCTTAGCTCACAAGGAGGATGAGGTTGCAGCGACCAAAGGGACAAATGAATTTAAGCGAGACTCGAACCCCAGTCTGGCGATCACCAAGTCAGGGACACTCCCACATTTTGAGTCTTCTGGCATCCTGGTGTCGAAGGTCATTGACGCCGATATCGTTTGTTATCGATATATAATAAAAGAAAATGTTATTTAAAACCATAAAAGTGATGTCCTTGTGCAAGTAAAACGTAAACATCTCAACCAATCAACAAGGAAAGCTAGAGGTTGATGACTCCTAGTCTGGACTAGCGATGTTCATTACGGCCATGCACAGAAGCCTTTCATACAAATTACTTTTCCTTTTTTTTGTCCAGGGGACCACTATCATTCGGTTGTGGCATGAGGCATCAAGAGCAATTTGCAGAGTTGAAGAACAATACTTTTAATGGCTACCAGAATAAACATATTTAGGTTAATGGCTGTATATGTATGTGGATATACTGTATATGTATATATATATATATATATATATATATATATATATATATATATATATATATATATATATATATATATATATATATATGTGTGTGTGTGTGTGTGTGTGTATTTATTCCCTCTCTCTCTCTCTCTCTCTCTCTCTCTCTCTCTCTCTTGTGTGTGTGCGTGTGTGTGTGTGTTGCAGGCGATAAAAATACCCAAACAAACCTTTTTTGAGTTCATCATTAATTCAACAACGAGAACCGTCCAATTTTTCCCACAAATTTGATTTTGTTGCTTCAAGTTCAATAGCTCCTCCAATTTCTTAGTTCAACGAACAAATTGGACAAGACACTAGTTCATCTGATAATTGCATTGCTATTATCTACGCTGTTTTCTAAGAACATCTTTGTAAAATCGGAGTTGACAATGTACAGTAGTACTTACTTTACAATGATATCCTTAACGCAACTTTT
>NC_090733.1:123539746-123552246 GCF_036898095.1 Palaemon carinicauda | reverse complement strand
TTTTATGCTGCATGAGGTCATAGTATAAACTGCAGAAGAAGAAGAAGAAGAAGAAGAAGAAGAAGAAGAAGAAGAAGAAGGATTATTTCAAGCACTCGTGAACACTACTGTATAGAATAGTTTTATGCAGCACGAGGTCATAGTATAAACTGCAGAAGAAGAAGAAGAAGAAGAAGAAGAAGAAGAAGAAGAAGAAGAAGAACAAGGACTACTTCAAGCACTCGTGAACACTACTGGATAGAATAGTTTTATGCTGCATGAGGTCATAGTATAAACTGAAGAAGAAGAAGAAGAAGAAGAAGAAGAAGAAGAAGAAGAAGAAGAAGAAGAAGGACTACTTCAAGCACTCGTGAACACTATTGGATAGAATAGTTTTATGCTGCATGAGGTCATAGTATAAACTGAACAAGAAGAAGAAGAAGAAGAAGAAGAAGAAGAAGAAGAAGAAGAAGAAGGACTATTTCAAGCACTCGTGAACACTACTGGATAGAATAGTTTTATGCTGCATGAGGTCATAGTATAAACTGAAGAAGAAGAAGAAGAAGAAGAAGAAGAAGAAGAAGAAGAAGAAGAAGAAGGACTATTTCAAGCACTCGTGAACACTACTGGATAGAATAGTTTTATGCTGCATGAGGTCATAGTATAAACTGCAGAAGAAGAAGAAGAAGAAGAAGAAGAAGAAGAAGAAAAAGAAGAAGAAGAAGGATTATTTCAAGCACTCGTGAACACTATTGGATAGAATAGTTTTATGCTGCATGAGGTCATAGTATAAACTGCAGAAGAAGAAGAAGAAGAAGAAGAAGAAGAAGAAGAAAAAGAAGAAGAAGAAGGACTACTTCAAGCACTCGTGAACACTATTGGATAGAATAGTTTTATGCTGCATGAGGTCATAGTATAAACTGAACAAGAAGAAGAAGAAGAAGAAGAAGAAGAAGAAGAAGAAGAAGGATTATTTCAAGCACTCGTGAACACTATTGGATAGAATAGTTTTATGCTGCATGAGGTCATAGTATAAACTGCAGAAGAAGAAGAAGAAGAAGAAGAAGAAGAAGAAGAAAAAGAAGAAGAAGAAGGATTATTTCAAGCACTCGTGAACACTATTGGATAGAATAGTTTTATGCTGCATGAGGTCATAGTATAAACTGCAGAAGAAGAAGAAGAAGAAGAAGAAGAAGAAGAAGAAAAAGAAGAAGAAGAAGGACTACTTCAAGCACTCGTGAACACTATTGGATAGAATAGTTTTATGCTGCATGAGGTCATAGTATAAACTGAACAAGAAGAAGAAGAAGAAGAAGAAGAAGAAGAAGAAGAAGAAGGACTATTTCAAGCACTCGTGAACACTACTGGATAGAATAGTTTTATGCTGCATGAGGTCATAGTATAAACTGAAGAAGAAGAAGAAGAAGAAGAAGAAGAAGAAGAAGAAGAAGAAGAAGAAGAAGGACTATTTCAAGCACTCGTGAACACTACTGGATAGAATAGTTTTATGCTGCATGAGGTCATAGTATAAACTGCAGAAGAAGAAGAAGAAGAAGAAGAAGAAGAAGAAGAAAAAGAAGAAGAAGAAGAAGGACTACTTCAAGCACTCGTGAACACTACTGGATAGAATAGTTTTATGCTGCATGAGGTCATAGTATAAACTGAACAAGAAGAAGAAGAAGAAGAAGAAGAAGAAGAAGAAGAAGAAGAAGGATTATTTCAAGCACTCGTGAACACTACTGGATAGAATAGTTTTATGCTGCATGAGGTCATAGTATAAACTGAAGAAGAAGAAGAAGAAGAAGAAGAAGAAGAAGAAGAAGAAGAAGAAGGACTATTTCAAGCACTCGTGAACACTACTGGATAGAATAGTTTTATGCTGCATGAGGTCATAGTATAAACTGCAGAAGAAGAAGAAGAAGAAGAAGAAGAAGAAGAAGAAGAAGAAGAAGAAGGACTATTTCAAGCACTCGTGAACACTACTGGATAGAATAGTTTTATGCAGCATGAGGTCATAGTATAAAATGCAGAAGAAGAAGAAGAAGAAGAAGAAGAAGAAGAAGAAGAAGAAGAAGGACTACTTCAAGCACTCGTGAACACTACTGGATAGAATAGTTTTATGCTGCATGAAGTCATAGTGTAAACTGCATGAGTCCAATACAAGACTGCTGGGGTCGGCTAAATTTTGTGCCACAGAAGTTTCGTCAATTATGGAAATGTAAGGTTCCAACTGTGCCGCCAGGGGCACAGACAGACTACAAATTTGATTTACTTCCCGCCTCTTGCTTCAATTCATGGTAAAGTCACAAGCAAAGAAATTTTCTGTTATTGAAATTACATTATAACTTGAGATATGTGGAAAATAGATAAAATTTCAGATGAATTGTGCCAAAGTACGAGGGCTTGGAGAATCCAGCAAACCTGTTGCTAAAACTACGAAGACTTTGTTACAAATTGGTTCTAGATATTGTACTTTCTGAGGGAAGAATATCTCTCTCTCTCTCTCTCTCTCTCTCTCTCTCTCTCCTCTACCGATAAGGACAGGCGTAACTGATAGAAAACACTAAATTGCATCAAGTTTTCAAGTCCCCGGAACAAGATATCAATAAAATTAAAACAAAACGACAGTGTATGATAATTACAAAAAAATAAAAATTTGGTCTGGTCAATAGTGAACCTCAAACTGATATCTGATGCGACCAAACATATAAATAACGAAATTTATAGCAAAATCTCTCTCTCTCTCTCTCTCTCTCTCTCTCTCTCTCTCTCTCTCTCTCTCTCTCTCTCTCTCTCTCTCATCATGCCCCTCTTATCCTATAATAACAAGAACAATTGAACACCGACCAAAAAAAGTATCTTTCCTCTAATTGTCATTTCGAAAAAGTTCTTTCTACTAAGACTTATTTTTCACTTCCGCCCCTTCCCCAAGTCCCTCGGACATCATATTCGAACCCGATCCACCTTCTTTCGCAGGGGGTCACTTTCATCCCACCCTTTTAGTTTAAGCCCCTTGCACCTCCATGAATGCTCTTCTTTCTATTAAGGCTTACGTGGGGTGAGTAGGAGGTAGAACTGATGGTTAAGAGGAGGAGAAGGAGGAGAAGGAGTTGGAGGAGGAGGAGGAGGAGGAGGAGGTGGTATATGGGAAGGGGAAAGAGGGTAGAGAGGCTTTTGAGATGAATGATATGAATCATATGATTGCGTAATGGACAGAGCAAAAGATGTTAAATAGGTTGACAGAAATAAGGTTAATTAACTTGAAGGCGAAGGAAAAGGTTGAGGAGGAGACGGACAAATAAGAGACGGGGGGGGGGGGGGGGGGGGAGGAGATGTTAACATGGTGGAGGAGATGGACTCTGAAGAAGAAGGGAGAGGAACAAAATTACCTGGGGGTTGGATTAACACTTGGGGAGGAGACGGGAGAGAAGAAAGATGATGATGACCCAAGTTGGGAGATGAAGACAGGAGATTAGCAAGCCAGTCAACAGAGGCGAGAGCCCCGATTACACATCAAAAGAGACGCAGCTCTTCTTGAAGTCTAATTGTTGCAAAGGCAACAGCAGCGCAAGAAAGCCCCGACACTTCCAGAGGGATGAGGCACGCATTCCATCCATGTGCCAAAAAGGGTACGTTGCGCAAATCCAATTAATGGATTGCCTTGAGTGGCGAAGAAACGTTCTCCAAAGGTTTTAGGATTTGCATTAACAAGATCTTCAAACAGAAAGGAATTTCTGTTTCTTTAAGGACCAGATTTTTTTTTGGGGGGGGGGGAGGAGGCGCTGTTTCTGTGACCATATTTAAAAAGGCAAAATAATATTTCAAAATGGGTAGTTTTAAAAAGCACATTTACATATACGCGTTGAAGAACGGTGGTTTGTGTTCTTTTGCTATTCTATCAATATTGTATGTATGTAGTATGAATACGCACAAATATAAATATAAATATATAAGTATATATATATATATATATATATATATATATATATATATATATATATATATATATATATGCGCTTATCATCCCCCACTTTTAGGAGATACAGTCAGGAAAAGTGACTAGGTGCCTTTGGTACGTTACTGGTGGCTCTCGTCATAATGTCTATAATCAAGCGTACTCAAGCAAATTTGAAGTATATATTTTTTCAACTCTGAACCCCTTGCCATGGTTTCCACCATCCCAACAACCGTCAAAGGGGTGGTAACTCCGTGATTCGATGGATCATATCAAACCTGAGCAGGGATTGAACTTGGCACGATTCTATACTACAAGTCTCCGACGTATCCTTCTAGGCTGCTAATTATACATACATTTATGAACATACATACATATTATATATATGTATATATATATATATATATATATATATATATATATATATTATATATATACATATTCCTATGTCTGTTGACGCAAAGGGACATACTGTGTGTATATGTATATGTATATGTGTGTATATATATACATATATACATATATATGCATATATATACATATACACACACATATATATATGTACAGTATATATATATATATATATATATATATATATATATATATATACACACACACAGAGTATATGAGGCCCTTTGCGTCAACAGGCGTAGGAATATATA
This sequence comes from Palaemon carinicauda, assembly GCF_036898095.1. NCBI lineage: Eukaryota > Metazoa > Arthropoda > Malacostraca > Decapoda > Palaemonidae > Palaemon > Palaemon carinicauda. The sequence continues at coordinate 123,547,650 of NC_090733.1, read as the reverse complement.
TATATATATATATATATATATATATATATATATATATATATATATATATATAAATAAATAAAATAAGACCCCATACTAGCCACCCTGATTCGAAAATATCTGAAAAGAAAATTTACCCTTTCCCATTTTGTAAGAGAATCCGTACTGGATCATAAACATGGCCGAGTGAAGCGAGTAACACTTTATTAACCAGTGCAACTCGATCGGGTGCAAGGGGGCGGGCAGGGGGTTTCCGGCCCCTCCGATCAACTGACCGTGGCAGCAATATTCCGACAGCTGCTGGCTCTAATGTGACCAGTATGCTAAGCTACCAACGGAGGCTCCTCCACTCCAGCCTAAAGACCAGGTAAATGCAAAGGCAATTTTCATAAAAGGGAAAAAAATTAATAAATTTATTTTGAGTTCTTAAAAAAGGGTAAAACGGAATAAACTTATTCAAATCTAAAAATGGTAAAATTTTTCATAAAAGGGAAAAATTTAATAAACTTATTTTGAGTTCTTAAAAAAGGGTAAAACGGAATAAACTTATTCAAATCTAAAAATGGTAAAATGTTTCATAAAAGGGAAAAGTTGAATAAACATATTTTGAGTTCTTGAAAAGTGTAAAACGGAATAAACTTATTTGAATCTAAAAATGGTAAAATTTTTCGTAAAAGGGAAAAATTTAATAAACTTATTTTGAGTTCTTGAAAAAGGGCAAAACGGAATAAACTTTTTCAAGTCTAAATATGGTAAAACGGGATACCGTAAAAAGGAATAAACTTGCATTCTGAAAATTGTAAAATAGGAAAACCTAATTTAAGTCCATTAAACATAAAAGACTTTCTTGTACCCACAGGATGGTGAAAAGGAACTTATTTAAGTCAACAAAATACATTCAATTCTTTTGTTAAGTTCGTAAAACGGTAGAATAGAAAACAAACGTATAAGCTTCTTTAAGAAAATAAAACAAAATAAACCCATTTAAGTCTAGAAAATGACAGAGAGTACTGTAAACCTGTTTGAGTCTACAACACGATAATCCAAAATAAAATTATTTACATTTATTAAATTGTAAAACACAAAAAACTTAATGTTTTCCTGTGTGTTACGTCATCTTGTTTACGTGTTAAAGTAGGGATAAATAAGTAAGGATAAATATGCTCTTACTTATTTCACGGCCATTAGCTTCCTAAGCAATTTTTCAATAAATAAAAAGAAGTGAAACACGAGGGAGAAAACATATTCAGGTGAATTCTAAAGGGATATAAACTTATTTAGAAGCCAGAGAGAACCCAATATATAAAACAAAGTTAACATTTAATGAAAATAGGCATTTCAATTTCCCGTTTTCTATAATAAAAAAGTTATATTTCCGAAATATAATATATAAAAAGCATATTTTAACAACTTGCGTCTTTTTGTCGAAATGATAGTTAGTAATTATAAAAATGGCTTCTCAGTACAAGAAACCACCCCATTCGGTCATTATCTGGAATAGGTCTGGAACATCTGGAATAGGTCTGGAACATCTGGAATAGGTCTGGAACGCGTTTTTGTTTCTTCCCCCTTCTAGCGCTCAAAAGTATGACGGAATTCGGGGGGGGGGGAGGACAATATCCGGCTGTATCCGTAAGGCAAATCCATTACTGCACAGACAAAACACACAAAGAACACCCACCTCCCCGTTCCAAAGATGAAAGCAAGGCGCTTTGACGGGACCATTTCTTTCTGATATGAAAAATGAAAAAATAGAAAACGTATGCAAAAATTGCAAGGAACGGTTGGCATGGAATTTCATGCATGAAATCTAGGCTGGTTACATGAAATATACAGGTAAATGAATATAGATGTAATGAGAGAGAGAGAGAGAGAGAGAGAGAGAGAGAGAGAGAGAGAGAGAGAGAGAGAGAGAGAGAGAGAGCAGCCAGTTATTTTAGCCTCCTGGAACTCTGTTAAACGGTGTAAAGGATATGAGAGAGAGAGAGAGAGAGAGAGAGAGAGAGAGAGAGAGAGAGAGAGAGAGAGAGAGAGAGAGAGAGAGCGAGAGAGAGAGAGAGATTTTAGCATACTACAACCCTTCTTAACGTTGGAGAGAGAGAGAGAGAGAGAGAGAGAGAGAGTGTGTGTGTGTGTGTGTGTGTGTGTGTGTGTGTGTGTGTGTGTGTGTGTGTGTGTGTGTGTAGCCAGTAATTCTAACCCTCTGGAACACTTCTAAATGTCTTAGAGAATGTGCAGGAAGCCCAGGTGCATTTTAGTAGCTAGTGATTTTAGCTTTCTGGAAGCGTTATAAACATTGTAGAGGCTGTCTGAGGAATGAAGTTCCAGTGATTTGAGCATTCTGGAAGCGTCGTAAACATGGAGGCTGTGCATTGAGTGCATGTGGTTTTGTAGCCAGTGATTTTAGCTTTCTAAAAGCACTGAAACGTTGCTGGGGCTGTGAAAGAGTACAAATGGTGTTGTAGCCAGTGATTTTAGCTTTCTAAAAGCACTAAAACGTTGCTGGGGCTGTGAAGGAGTTCAAATGGTGTTGTAGCCAGTGATTTTAGCTTTCTAAAAGCACTGAAACGTTGCTGGGGCTGTGAAGGAGTACAAATGGTGTTGTAGCCAGTGAGTTTAGCTTTCTAAAAGCACTGAAACGTTGCTGGGGCTGTGAAGGAGTACAAATGGTGTTGTAGCCAGTGAGTTTAGCTTTCTAAAAGCACTGAAACGTTGCTGGGGCTGTGAAGGAGTACAAATGGTGTTGTAGCCAGTGATTTTAGCTTTCTAAAAGCACTGAAACGTTGCTGGGGCTGTGAAGGAGTACAAATGGTGTTGTAGCCAGTGATTTTAGCTTTCAAAAAGCATTGAAACGTTGCTGGGGCTGTGAAGGAGTACAAATGGTGTTGTAGCCAGTGATTTTAGCTTTCAAAAAGCATTGAAACGTTGCTGGGGCTGTGAAGGAGTACAAATGGTGTTGTAGCCAGTGATTTTAGCTTTCTAAAAGCACTGAAACGTTGCTGGGGCTGTGAAGGAGTACAAATGGTGTTGTAGCCAGTGATTTTAGCTTTCTAAAAGCACTGAAACGTTGCTGGGGCTGTGAAGGAGTACAAATGGTGTTGTAGCCAGTGAGTTTAGCTTTCTAAAAGCACTGAAACGTTGCTGGGGCTGTGAAGGAGTACAAATGGTGTTGTAGCCAGTGAGTTTAGCTTTCTAAAAGCACTGAAACGTTGCTGGGGCTGTGAAGGAGTACAAATGGTGTTGTAGCCAGTGAGTTTAGCTTTCTAAAAGCACTGAAACGTTGCTGGGGCTGTGAAGGAGTACAAATGGTGTTGTAGCCAGTGAGTTTAGCTTTCTAAAAGCACTGAAACGTTGCTGGGGCTGTGAAGGAGTACAAATGGTGTTGTAGCCAGTGAGTTTAGCTTTCTAAAAGCACTGAAACGTTGCTGGGGCTGTGAAGGAGTACAAATGGTGTTGTAGCCAGTGATTTTAGCTTTCAAAAAGCACTGAAACGTTGCTGGGGCTGTGAAGGAGTACAAATGGTGTTGTAGCCAGTGATTTTAGCTTTCAAAAAGCATTGAAACGTTGCTGGGGCTGTGAAGGAGTACAAATGGTGTTGTAGCCAGTGATTTTAGCTTTCAAAAAGCACTGAAACGTTGCTGGGGCTGTGAAGGAGTACAAATGGTGTTGTAGCCAGTGATTTTAGCTTTCAAAAAGCACTGAAACGTTGCTGGGGCTGTGAAGGAGTACAAATGGTGTTGTAGCCAGTGATTTTAGCTTTCAAAAAGCATTGAAACGTTGCTGGGGCTGTGAAGGAGTACAAATGGTGTTGTAGCCAGTGATTTTAGCTTTCAAAAAGCACTGAAACGTTGCTGGGACTGTGAAGGAGTACAAATGGTGTTGTAGCCAGTGATTTTAGCTTTCAAAAAGCACTGAAACGTTGCTGGGGCTGTGAAGGAGTACAAATGGTGTTGTAGCCAGTGATTTTAGCTTTCAAAAAGCACTGAAACGTTGCTGGGGCTGTGAAGGAGTACAAATGGTATTGTAGCCAGTGATTTTAGCCTTATGGATGAGTTACAAACGTTGTAGAGACTGTCTGAGGAAAGACTGCCAGTGATTTGAACCTTCTGGAAGAATTGTAAACATTGTAGAAGTTTTGTAATGAGTGCTTGTGGTGTTGTAGCTAGTGATTTAAACTTCTGTAAGCGTTATAAACATTGGAGAGGCTGTCCTAGTATAGACCGCCAGAGATAAGAATTATGTAGAAGCTTCAAATTGAGAGAATGGATCAACTTCTTTCGTGATCGTGTTACTTCGGCCATGAGGAAATGGGATACAAGTGTTTGATGAAAATCGTATAAATCTTTTAGGAAGGTAGAGGAAGAGGATTGAATACAAACAAAGATCTAGATAGATGGGAAGGAGATAATTTTGAGAGAAAGGCCAAGCATATCTGGAGAGAATACGTGCTAGATATAGGTGTATAGCTATGTGTGGAGGGACTCGGAAGTAATTGATTTTGTTGAAGTTAACTATGTATCCAAGTGGGAAAAAATAATAACTTTTCATACACAAATGTGTATCTACTTTATATTCACGTTGCCAAATAATTGGATCGAACAAAAAAAATCATAATGGAAATAAAACTGACTAAAGGAATTATTTATTTTTTTCAAATGTTCAGTAAATTTTCTTCCACTTCACAACATAACCATTACCTATTTTTGCTAAATCCACTACTACTCGTATGTATCAATTACTTATCAAAAACAATTTATTATCATTATTATTACTATTATTACTTGCTAAGCTACAACCCTAATTGGAAAAGCAGGATGCTATAAGCCCAGGGGCTCCAATAGGGAAAATAGCTCAGTGAGGAGAGGAAACAAAGAAAGAAAAAATATTTCAAGAAGAGCAACGAGATTAAAATAAATATTTCCTATTCAGATTCAGATGATTATCATTTTCTAATCAACAAAATGACATAATTAAAATAACATTTTATAGGAAAGAATAATAAGAATTCAAAGAAATAAGCTAAAATTACAATTTATTTGTATCTGACCTAAAAAGAGACTTTTTAAATAAAGTGAAAAACACGTTATATTTACAATTGAGACAAAAAAAAATATATTTTTGAAACTGCTAAAACGGCATGGTATTCCTAAGGGAGCTGGAAAGACATTATATCTTCATGTGCGCTAAAGGGGAAATATATCTTTATTTGAACTAGATAAACAATGTATTTCTAGGGGAGCTAAAATATATATTTTTACATAAGCTAAACATAAAAATGCGCTCACTTATACTTACACACACAAACATAAACAAATTATATACATATATATATATATATATATATATATCAACTGACAGATAGCGTAGAAATATTTCCGATCCAAAAATACGTGTTCTCACATACGCATGTCAGTTTTTAAATCAGATTTTAAATTCAGTACCATAAAGGACCAGTTTGGCAGACTCCAATGGAAAACTAATCACACAGGAAGTTTCAAATCGTAGACGAAGTTTCATAAAACTCAGGAGTCAGATCCAAATACGGAGTCCTTGATGTTTAGATACTGAGTCCTTGATGTTTAGAAATACGTCAGATCAAAGGATATCGCTTTGGAGTTTCTTAATTAGAAAATGGAAAAATGTACAACTTTCAATCCAAGGATTCTTTGAAATACCTGAGATCAACTGGAGAACATCTTGTATTAAACCATGAGAGAGAGAGAGAGAGAGAGAGAGAGAGAGAGAGAGAGGGGGGGGTAAATCACGAGAAAATTGTCATAGATAGTAACTTAAAACCTTATGAAAAACGATATTGTTGAGAGAGAGAGAGAGAGAGAGAGAGAGAGAGAGAGGCAAATCACGAGAAAATTGTCATAGATAGTGACTTAAAACCTAATGAAAAACGATATTGTTGAGAGAGAGAGAGAGAGAGAGAGAGAGAGAAATTGCAATACTGACTTAAAACCTAATGAAAAACGATATTGTCGAGAGAGAGAGAGAGAGAGAGAGAGAGAGAGAGAGAGGGAATCTTCCACATGAAATCATCCCATCAAAACAAAATCATGAACGCCAAAGCGTATACCGCGTAGGGCAGAGGACTAAACCGTGCTTTCAACACGATCTGAAATGGCGGTGCTTTGAGACATACATACCTTAGAATTAGCTGCAAAGTAAATGGGGGTATGTACTATGCAATGAATTCCTCAGCAAGGATGTTTACTTTCCTTTCTCAATATTAAATGGTTCACCTTTAATAAGGAATGTTACTTTTTTCCTACGTATTAGTCATTAAGGATTCGATGGCCTACCTAGACATTTTTCATTCAAGAATAGCTAGCCCTTAACGAATTCTCTTATTATCAGTAGTAGTAGTAGTAGTAGTAGTAGTAGTAGTAGTAGTGTAGTAGTAGTAGTAGAACTCAAACTACAGCCCTAATTTGTAAGGCAGATAGGTAAGGGTCCCTAAGGGGAAAACAACCCAGTGTATAAATGAAATAGAGAAGCAACAAATAAAATGTAAATGAGAAATAAAAAGAACATTAAATATATGAAGATCAGTAACAACATTAGAGGATTCATATATATATATATATATATATATATACTGGGAAATGAGACATTTGAATCCCTTCAACAGAAAAGCATTTGCAACAAATTTGAGTTTATGAAATTCCACTGATTCAGCCAGCCTCAACTTGGTGCCAGTCCCAAGCCCGGGTAAATGGGGAGGGTTGGCGGCAGGAAAGGCATCCGGCCATGACAAATTAGCCAAAACCAATATGGCCAGTGGAGATTGTGAGATTAGAATTAATGCTAGGGCATATATATGATGAAGTGTGGGACAGAGGTAGATGGAGAACGCTGGCCAGAAACATCGACCCCACATAAAGTGGGAAAAGATGCAGACAGAGAAGAGGTCAAAACTGAAATAAAACTACCTGATTTTATTCCAGTATTCATCCTCGTGGTAAAGAAGACCTTACTGTTACAATTGACTATACCTACGTATTGCATGGTACAGCCTGGGAAAATCTAAATGTAAAGGATGATCAGAATTATGAAAAATTGTATGCACAATGAAAAAAAAAAAAAACGACGGTACCAGGGATAAGATAATCTAATAGACAACAAGTTTTTATCTTACCCTTATTCAATGCACTCCAGAAAACATCAATACAGACACGCAGCCAATAGGGCAAGGAATGAAAATAAATTTAGCAAAATGATTCAATGTTGGCAAAACTTCAAGAGATTACTGATCTCTCTCTCTCTCTCTCTCTCTCTCTCTCTCTCTCTCTCTCTCTCTCAAAAAAAAGAGAAAAAAAAAGAGGAAAATACGAATATATGAATTTAAAGATACTATACATGTCACCTGGTAGAGTATGACTACTATTACGAGGTGGAATTATTACACACTTTCTACTTACATGAATTGCAAGCATCGGATAGTTAAAAGTTTCGAAAATGTCTACGGAACGGCCACTGCATTTTTCACATTCCCTCTTGGTTCATTATTATCATTATTATTAAGTTTAAGCTCACAGAGAATGCTGACTTCAGGTCGGGGTAACAATTATATTACAGACCTCACCTTACGACTAATCCATCAACTTTTTACTTCGAATTTTGGACTCCTACATTGAAGAGAATTTAACAGAGATTTAGACCCAGGTACTACACTTGCAAATAGTATGTATACACATACATTATATATACATATATATGCACACACTAACATGAACCGCATGTCATCGAAATCTGTAAAAAAAATGGGGGAAAGAAAAAAGGAAAAGGTCGGTCAACAAAATGTAATAATGTCAAAAATAAACCACCGAAAGGTTGGGTAAACGCAGCCGTGTTTTTAAAATAAAAAAAGAAAATATCGTTTCGCGTTTAGCTGGCCTCCGTGAGAATAATTTACCGCA
>NC_090733.1:123529746-123534746 GCF_036898095.1 Palaemon carinicauda | reverse complement strand
TTACACGTAAAAAGCATGGGGGTAAAACATATAAAAAATGGGATATACAAATTTTTAGATGATGAAACACATAAGTGTAACAATTAAAAAAATACCATACACTTTTTGAAATTGACAGATATGTTTAAAACTTTTAAAAGCAAATACAACCCTAAAAAAAAATTCTAATAAAACTGCTCTCAAAACATCTCGTGAACTATAAAAATTTAACATATGTGCAGCGTGAATTAATATATGCATAATAAACAGGAAAAAGTGTGGGATAAAAACTATAAAAATTCTTTAAAAACCTTGTTCTACAAATTCTTAAATGATAAAACCCAAAAATGTAAAAATCAAAATATACTAAACTACTCACAAAACTATTTTTTTAGAAAATGAGAGATATGTATAAATATCTTAAAAGCAAATCGGTCCCTTCCAATTAAAATTAATACAACCTAAAAAATAATTCAAAGAAAATAATAAAAATCCAAAAAGAAAGTGTTAAACTCCTCCAAAACTATTTTTAGATAATGAGAGATATGTATAAAAAATCTTAAAAGCAAATCGGTTTCTTCCAAATAAAATTGATACAACCCAAAAAATAATTCAAAGAAAATAATAAAAGTCCAAAAAGAAAGTGTTAAACTCCAAAAATATTCGCGTGCTACAAAACATTTTTAAACGTAGGAAAAGCAAAAATATTTTTTAGATAATGAGAGATATGTACAAAAATCTTAAAAGCAAATCGGTTCCTTCCAATTAAAATTAATACAACCCAAAAAATAATTCAAAAAAAATAATAAATGTCCAAAAAGAAAGTGTTAAACTCCTCCAAAAATATTCGCGTGCTACAAAACATTTTTAAACGTAGGAAGAAAAGCAAAAATATTTTTTAGAAAATGAGAGATATGTATAAAAATCTTAAAAGCAAATCGGTCCCTTCCAAATAAAATTGATACGACCCAAAAAATAATTCAAAGAAAATAATAAAAATCCAAAATGAAAGTGTTAAACTCCTCCAAAAATATTCGCGTGCTACAAAACATTTTTAAACGTAGGAAGAAAAGCAAAAATATTTTTTAGAAAATGAGAGATATGTATAAAAATCTTAAAAGCAAATCGGTTCCTTCCAATTAAAATTAATACAACCCAAAAAATAATTCAAAGAAAATAATAAAATTCCAAAAAGAAAGTGTTAAACTCCTCCAAAACTATTTTTAGATAATGAGAGATATGTATAAAAAATCTTAAAAGCAAATCGGTTTCTTCCAAATAAAATTGATACAACCCAAAAAATAATTCAAAGAAAATAATAAAAGTCCAAAAAGAAAGTGTTAAACTCCAAAAATATTCGCGTGCTACAAAACATTTTTAAACGTAGGAAAAGCAAAAATATTTTTTAGATAATGAGAGATATGTACAAAAATCTTAAAAGCAAATCGGTTCCTTCCAATTAAAATTAATACAACCCAAAAAATAATTCAAAGAAAATAATAAAATTCCAAAGAGAAAGTGTTAAACACCTCCAAAAATATTCGCGTGCTACAAAAATTTTTAAACGTAGGAAGAAAAGCAAAAATATTTTTTAGAAAATGAGAGATATGTATAAAAATCTTAAAAGCAAATCGGTTCCTTCCAATTAAAATTAATACAACCCAAAAAATAATTCAAAGAAAATAATAAAATTCCAAAAAGAAAGTGTTAAACTCCTCCAAAACTATTTTTAGATAATGAGAGATATGTATAAAAAATCTTAAATGCAAATCGGTCCCTTCCAATTAAAATTGATACAACCCAAAAAATAATTCCAAGAAAATAATTCCTTCCAATTAAAATTAATACAACCCAAAAAATAATTCAAAGAAAATAATTCCTTCCAATTAAAATTAATACAACCCAAAAAATAATTCAAAGAAAATAATAAAAGTCCAAAAAGACAGTGTTAAACACCTCCAAAAATATTCGCGTGCTACAAAACATTTTTAAACGTAGGAAGAAAAGCGTGAGTGATCTCCCGGAGAATAACTCGCTAATTAAGGCCGGCTGACAAGGAACCTCATCAGCCAAGCATCTTCAGCTCGCAGGCAAATATAAATTGAGATGATTTTTCGGAGAGAGGATTATTATTCAACTTCTAAAGAGATCATCGAGATGATTTTTTGGAGAGAGGATTATTATTCAACTTCTAAAGAGATCATCGAGATGATTTTTTGGAGAGAGGATTATTATTCACCTTCTAAAGAGATCATCGAGATGATTTTTTGGAGAGAAGATTATTATTCACTTTCTAAAGAGATCATCGAGATGATTTTTCGGAGAGAGGATTATTATTCAACTTCTAAAGAGATCATCGAGATGATTTTTTGAAGAGAGGATTATTATTCAACTTCTAAAGAGATCATCGAGATGATTTTTTGGAGAGAGGATTATCATTCACCTTCTAAAGAGATCATCGAGATGATTTTTTGGAGAGAGGATTATTATTCACCTTCTAAAGAGATCATCGAGATGATTTTTTGGAGAGAGGATTATTATTCACCTTCTAAAGAGATCATCGAGATGATTTTTTGGAGAGAGGATTATTATTCACCTCCTAAAGAGATCATCGAGATGATTTTTGGAGAGAGGATTATTATTCACCTTCTAAAGAGATCATCATCACTTAGGGTCTCAGACTCTGGATGATTATCCTTCTGTGTTATTTATATTTCATAGTTTATTCCATTATTTTATCGTGTTCGTATATTTACGAAAATTAGTGAAGACGAATGGTAATTATGTTAAAAAAAAATTTACTATATTCCTATCTTCGAAAAAATTGAAAGAAAAATTTTAAGGATTAAATAATTTCTTCAATCAACAGTAATTATTTAAATTACTAAAAGCTGAGAAATAATATATATATATATATACACACACACAAAGTAAAATTACCTTCTTGATAAAAACACTAAGAGAGAACAATATTTAAAAAGACTTGTATATATCGAGTATATATATATATATATATATATATATATGTGTATATATATACAGTATTATGTATACAGTATATATATACATATATATACACATATAAACACACAAATACACTATAACTACCATCCAAATAAAAACTCTAAGAGAGATAACAATATCTCCTAAAAAAATGTATATACCGAGTAAAAAAAAATTTAATATATATACTGTATATATATATATATATATATATATATAAACATACATACACACATACATACATACAGAATAAACAAAGACCTGCAATTAACGCCTAATCGAGGTCCCCCATGAGCCATCAGCACCTTAATTTGAGTCTAAGATACTGTCGCTCACTGCAGGCCAAGCAAGACATAGAAGCGCATATCCATTAACTGCGGATTGTGGCGTTGAGGGAGTACCTCATCAACAGGGTTCAAGCGAGGCATTCTCTCCCTTCCCTAACAGCTAATCGTCAGAATTTCGGGTCCTCAGACAACTGATAATGCGCGAATCAGAATTAATGGAATCCGGGGCGAGTGTGTGAACAGGGGGGAGGGGGGGGGGGGGGAGGGAGACCTTTCTCGTACCGTCCACAGTGCGAGCTTGGCTTTCTGTTGGGGAATTCATCTTACTGTTAAAAGGGATTGGCTGTTTGTCATTGATGTTACTTTCAAGGATTGTAGGTGTGTGTGTGTGTGTGTGTATACATATATATATATATATATATATATATATATATATATATATATATATATATATATATATATATATATATATATATATATATAAAATAAATATATAAATGTATAAATATATAAATATATATATATATATATATATATATATATATATATATATATATATATATACACACACAAATAAGACAATCTCTAAGAGCAAAAAAATTCAAACCAAATTTAAACTAAGGGTAACAAAAGAAAGCTTAGTAAAAATTTCTCAAAGTGGACCGTGTCGTTTCTCTCTCTCTCTCTCTCTCTCTTTCTCTCTCTCTCTCTCTCTCTCTCTCTCTCTCTCTCTCTCTCTCTCTCTCTCTCTCTCTCTCTCCGCCAATGGTCGCATACAAGGAAGGCGCCAACTTGCCCAGAGGGGGCTCAATGAACTCCTACTATACGTTAATATAACTTACAATAGCTTTTACTACACAGCACACTTTACGCAATTAAATGCTGCAAGATCTCATTTCATACATATATGGGTGTCCAATGATACCTTCTTGACATTTATGATAATATTTACTTTAGAGGCAACAAAGGGAACTTGAATTTGATATAATTTAGTGGTTAATTTGCAAGGTTTTATTCCATATTTAGCTATCAAGCAATATTTTACAAATGGCTTAAAAAGTTTATCTGATTACTATTTTTACTAAATTTCGTGACAATGAAGTTCAAGGTTAATAATAGAAGCAAAATAAAAACAAAAGCATATTTCATCGGATAACAAAAATTCATCAATATGGAAACTTACATAACCTGAATTCTATACTTTACATTACTTACGGGTAATCCTGCAGATAATGGCAAGTAATTGACCCTTATTATTATCATTATGTTACAACCCTAGTTGGAAAAGCAAGATGCTATCAAGCCCAAAGGCTTCAACAAGGAAAATATCCTAGTTAGGAAAAAAAATACGGAAATAAATAAAGTACACGAGGAGTAATCAAAAATTAAAATAAAATATTTTTAGGACAGTAACATCATCAAAATAAATCTTTCATATATAAACTATTATAACTTCAAAAAATAAGAGGAAGATAAAAAACATAGTGTACCCGAGTGTACCCTCAAACAAGAGAATGGGTGCGTGTATTATTTTTTTCTTTGAATAAACAATACACAACACTTTCGAGCTCAATGGAAAATAATTTTAATATATATATAACAAATGTTTATTGCGTATGTGTCAACAATAAAACTCTTTCCAGTAATAATTTTAATATATATAAACGATGTTCATTGCGTGTGTCAACAATAAACTCTTTCCAGTACCAATTTGCAAAGTGTCCATGTTTG
>NC_090733.1:123523968-123526468 GCF_036898095.1 Palaemon carinicauda | reverse complement strand
CATAAAATAAAAACGGGAATATTAATCACGGAGATGATGACGTACAAGCGCATGCGCAGAACATAAGAGGACAAACACAATATACTACGATCTCATGTCAACAGCTTTAGTGGCATTACCCGGGACATTAATTCCTTAAACCGGATTAATACACGCTAATCAGGAGCATTATCAACAAAGGAAAATGAAAATGACCGACATGGTAATATCATACACATTGCTTCCGGAAAAACAAAGTGGGAAAAAAAGCACGGGCACAATAATACTGAAATCTCGTGATTATTCGTAAATACTATGCAATGCTTCTAGGCTACAAGGTAGTTAAAACAGGCGCTGGTGTTTGAGACAAAATCAGGTATTATAGATGTTGCAATGAACAAGGTTTATTTTTAAACAAATATATTGTCTCAATCTGATGAAGGTATAATAATTTCATGGCGATGAAGACCTAGCAGTTATAAATCAGGTTTGTCAAAAAAAAAAAAAAAAAAAAAAAAAAAAAAAAAAAAAAAAAAAAAAAAAAAAAAAACCTTTCGCTCCAAAGAGAAATTTTAAAATCCTGCCGATCTCTATCACGGATGATATTAGGCTTAACCAAAGGTTAACTCCAATAAACTTTGAAATAACCTACATATAAGGAAGTTCTAATAAAATTATAAATTTGGTGATAGCTACAATGTATTACAATGACCTAACCACCAACAAAAACCAAATTGGGTAAAACGTTTTTAAGGTGAAGACAGGTCATTCACCCGATAGACAAAAGCTTCACTGATTGGAAATTCGATGAAATGGGAATAAGTTGGGAAGCATGAATTTCATCATCATCATCATCATTATTATTATCATTATTATTATTATTATTATTATTATTATCCAGTCTACAACCCAGGTTAGCCAAAGGGAATCTGACAGAAAAGTAGCCCAGCGAGGAATGTTAGATTATCTGAAATATTTCAAAATCAGTAACAACGTTAAGATAGATTAGTCCTATATAAACTATAAAACGAGACTTTGGTTACCCTGCTCAACAGAAAAACCTTTACAAACATTTTGAGCTTCTGAAGAGATGTGTGAATTGTAGACTTGAAAACGTAACTGTACAAAGAAAGAGGTTCCGAATGTTGGTATATGAGAAAGCATATCTCGTACCAACAAGGTTCTTGTTCTTTGAGCAATCAGTAGCAGGATAAAAGGCGAATACGCAATAAAAGTCGTAATTTTAGTCTTCTGGAAGCGTTTTGAACATTATAGACGCATTCTGAGCCATGATCTTTTTTGTAATTTTTACGTGAGAGGAATGAAAGGGGTAAGAAAGGCAAGATATATATCCACAAAAGAGAAATGAAATGAGTATGAAAGGAAATATATACATCCAGTGACAGGAAGGGGGATTAAACCTAAGTTTGAATATGCAAGAATACACTTTTCAAGTCAGTAAAAAAAGAATATTATCGACAATATAGAAAATATTGATAATATATAATGGATAATTTACAAAGTCCTACCGGGTTGCAGAGTTGCAAGAGGCCGTGCTTGGCTTCAAGGCCTGTCAATCTAGAAGCAAGCAAGTAAGTCCTACCGTAGTAACCCCAACCATGATATATGGTAATATATCAATAATAGCGAAAATATGTAAAATAACAAGTAAATAAATAAAATAAAAGAAAACTAGCTAAGATTTCTAAGAAACATGAGCATCGAGCAATACCATCAAGCAACAGACTGCAACGATGGAATATCTAGACCTCAAGTGATCCCTAAAGAATCTGTTATTAAGATGAAAAGATGAAATGTCTATCTGTAAGTATATACCATTCTATATTATTACTGAAATCAAGTACTAATCTATGGCGTTAAAGGTAAAGTCAAGGATTAAATGTTTTTGTAAATTATGCTGACCTTCACACACACATGTATACATACATGCATACACGCACATGCATGTATGTGTGCGTCCGTGTGTAAAAAACATTTCTTGGAGGAGGGTGCATAAAGCGCCTTCTTAAATCTAATATTTTCAATTGACACATTAAGCTTAAAAGCTACTTATCGCTTAGAAACATTAAAACATCTACAGAGATGGTTTCTTAATTCTCCAACATAACATTTACAAAAAGTGCCCAACTTACAAACAATCGGAGAAAAAAACACAAATCCAATAGATAATAACAAATGTAAGATAAAGAAATACTGTAATAAAAAAATAATACATCATTTAATACAGTAAGAAAAACGACATTTGTAATAACCTGATATCTATTTCATATGAAACCCGACTATTTGTTGACTTTTGTAGTTGGAAATCATCATAGGCATGGGATTCAGGTTAGGCCTACCACAGGGCAAAATTTAACAAAGTTCTACTTACAAACAGTTCCTTGGAACCTATTAAGTTTGTAGGTGAAGGACCTTCTCTAGCAGGGAAAATCCACAGCTTAAAAAACTATCCCGTATAAAACATTCACCCAAACTGATTAAATGCTATAATTACTCCTCC